>NW_027533170.1:1219389-1301529 GCF_008692635.1 Crocuta crocuta
CTCCCCCCCCCCCCCATTCTCTATCAAAATAAATAAACATCAAAAAAAGAAAATAAAAATGAAGTACAATACACATATAAGTGATTATTACCATAAAAATTCACGAATTTGACGATTGCAATTTCTTGAGTTCCAAGAATAAAAGTTCCAGCTTTTATTAGCTGGTATTGCATCTTATACAATGTCCTCACACCTCACACTTCACCTCTTTTGCTTCCTCAACCTCAGATCTTAGCATGTGGCCTGTCCTCCACTTCAAAAAGAAAATTAAAGTTCTTATATACAATTACTTAAAAGGCCACCATATCCATAACTTCCTCCATTTCTTTTCTTCTCCCTAAAGCCCATTTTTTCCATAATTATTCTGCCACTGTTTCTGCAGTGTCAAAAAGCACATGCTGGTGATTAGTCCACATCTTGTGTACTTTGAAGCTTTATTTTTGGGTTTAGTCACTTTTACCAGCATTTTAAAATATTATGGCTCCTTGTCATAAGTACAACCAGAACCAAAACAATAATTTCAGGTCACAGTGAAAACCTCCTTCCCTCATTACCCCTACACTGTCAAACTTCTCCAAAGAACTGTGTATGTTCACTGTTTCCAAATTCTTGGTTCTCTGTCAGTCTGCCTTATCACCCTATAAGCCAGCTACTGTCCTCTCTGTTACAAAGGTCACCAAAGGCCACCATGCTGCCATCAATAATTAAACCTGTTATCAACAGTCATCTTCATTTTCACCCAGTTCTCATGTCACTGGACTTCTAAAAAGCCTGAGGCACAAACTATTCTTGCCTTCTATCCCTGACTTTTAGGGAGGGGAAGAAGTAGGTGTCTACTTTTCTCTATCAAAACACAAAACAATAAAACTATACTTTGCCACATGAAACTACCATAGACAAAAACAGAACAGACCTGTTGTATTCCTGTTTTTACATGTAAGTCAACTAAGGCTTAAAAAGTTTAAGTCACTTTCCCAAGATTGCAGAATGTGTGAATAGCTCACATTCAAATATTTTTGATATTTGACTATAACTCAGCTAAGGTTTACAAATGTCTAACATGATTTTCGATTTACCAAAACTTTAGTAGACTTCTACTCAGCAATCCGTGGAATCTCATTTCCTCCTAACCTAATCATCATATATTAACTAAAAATGTGACTACTCATCTGTACACATCAATAATGAACAAATCAAACTTGCAAAATCTATTTTCAGAGTTAACTATAGTAACACTAACCGTAATGCCAATGAAAGCCGGTGGTTAATTAAGCACTCGTAGATGTCCAGAAACTACTCATTTTCATACACAAACCTTGCTGCTAAGCACCATCTAGCCATAAAAAAGAAAGCAAATTGTTGTATGGTATTAAGCCACTTTACAAAATGATCCAAAAGGAATCATCTGTGGAAAACGTAATCTCAGCAGTTAAAGCTAGACACTTTTCACAAATTGATAAGGGCAGGGTCCTGGATTAGAGCCTGGATGCCCGGCTATTAGATAGGCTTTTAAAAACTCTAAAGACATTCCTAGGGACCACAACATGTGTCAAGGCATAACTAGAGAGCTGAACAGGGCACATAACAACACCGCACAAACCAGCTACATGAAGCACAGGAGAATGCAGTCTGATACATCAATGTCCGAAAGAAAAATGGACACAGCCCGTGATACATGCTGGGCAGACCTCCAGGGTGAGGTGTGTGTGTGCAGCTTGGTGAACTTAACAGAGCCATGATCAACTGCTAGCAGCTTCCTCATGAACCATTTTCTCCAGCTTTACCTTTCTTTTACCTTGTTGCTTTAGTTGGAGGTATTTCCCTTGAAACTGTTATTAAAGTTAACTGCATCCTTTTAAAAAGTGAAAGAATAAACATTTACAGAACTGAACCAATTCTAAACCAATTCAGAATCAGTAAAGAAAGGTATATAATAGAGGTTAAAATATCAGATTTGCTGCCGTTAAAGACCAAGTTGGAGAAAATGACTTAGGCGTGCAGAAAAAAGGGTTTTCTGAGGCTGAACTGAAATTTCATTGGTTAAATCCTGAAAAGAATAAAGCCACATTCAAAATGCAATTTTCTGATTATGCATCATAAACTGAGTAGTAGCTTGCAAATATAGCCAGATCTCTGATTTTTTTTCATGGAAATATTTCAGGAAGGAAGAGAAAGCTTACAGAGTGACCAAGAAGTTCACAAGGAACCGAGACAGAAGCAGTTTTTGGCTTAGTGCCACGAAGGGAGGGCAGTCTTTGCAGGGTACTGATTGACACGAGTTTCAATCAGTATCAAAGTGTGTGCAATTTCAGACACAAAGTGCGTGAGATTCACGGCGTTCCCTCGGTGCTGCTTAGAAAAGGACTCTTGCTCAGAAAAGATAAAGGCAGGTATATACCCCTCTAAAGATAGATAGATTGCCTCTCTCTGTCCTATGTCATTCACCTCTTCATGCAATTTGACATAGCTTAATAAGGCACAGAATGCTCCTTTTTGGAAAAAAAAAAGAAGAGTTATCTTAAAGTAGTATGACTCAAGGGTTGTTAAGCCAGAGAGAACCTACTGGCCTCCCTCTGAATGCCAGGTGGCCCAGGAGCTCAAAGATCAGAGACCAACTGTAAGTAAGTTTCCTAGTAAGTTTCCTGAATTCCATAAACATCACAGAATTTTTTAATTAAAAAAACATTATATTCAAATCTATCTCATCTCACTTTTTATCATTTTTATGAATGGGGGGGGACTTCATGCCTACCATGAATTATTTCTAAAATTCTGGCTCCAGACTTCTGTAAATAACAAAGGCCAGAGATACGCAGCCACTGACCCACTGCAAGAAAGCGTAGTGTCTACACAGAGGCCTCTACTCTGTCCATCTACTGTCTCACCCCAGATAACCATGAGCTCCTGGAAGCCTGACAAATCCCTTTCTTGGGGCACTTCTTCATATTCCTATACCATATCTTTCCCTTTACAACCAATCTAAATTCTGAAAGGAATGGAACACTTTTTTTCCATTTTATTGCAAGATACAACGACCCTTAAGACCTAATATTGTTTATGTCTTAATTCCAAAGTGGCCTTTAGGAAAAGTACCGCAAAGAACACAGATATCAGTAGAATAAGATTTTAAAATGTAAGGACCAAGAACAGAAAGAGAAATGAAATCACCTGAGCCAAACTCTGTATTTCTAATTGCTGTGGTAATGCTATGTATGGCTCTGTGATTCAGCCAAATGGGAGAGAAATGAAGACTAACGGATTGTGTTTCCATTATTAAAATGAAGGGTAAGTCCAGACTCCAAGTAGTTGCTCTACTGTGTCTATGAATAAATTAATTCAGACAATCAGAAGTCTACCTTTGTTGTATCTCCTGAAAGAATCACCTAAGTAAGATGTACTTTAATGGAGTGCTCTTGGTTTTTCTCATGGTTATTTGACCACATAAAAGGAGATTTTTTTTCTTTCAATATATATCATACTCCTAAGGGTTTGTTATTCAAAGATAAATGTAATAAGTTTATTTTAGATGTTAGTATCATGAAAGTCTTCTCAGATGACAATGGTCATAATAAATCAGCATGGGTCCTTGAGTTTAGAAACGAAAGGATTGGATATTGATGGCATTCTATTATCTATAGTGTATATTCCTGAACCATTAACCACACTCCACAGCCATATTCCACTTTCACTGGATTATTGTCAAAGCTTTTAAAAGAGGTTAATAGGCTTCCATTTTCCAAAGGTTAGCCACTATCGCTAAAGTTAGAGTTTCAGAGAAAAACATTTAGTGTATTACAAGAAAACATTGCAGAGAGGAAAAGACAATCCCGAAAGGAATAAGATTCTAATTCGTAGCTAGTATAGAAGGATACTATTTATCTTGTAATTTCCAGACTCAGAGAATATTTATGCTATAAGAGAATCTTAAAATATGCACACCATCTCCTCAATTTACAGAAGAGAAAAAACACTAAGGTACAGGGAGGTTAAGTACCTTGCCCAAAGTTCTGTAAGTGACCGGAAGGAAAATTCAGACTAGACCTCAACTCCCTATTTTAAGGATCAGCATCTTTCCCACGCAAAAGTGTCCCCAGATACTTGCAGGACAAATATTCTGTCCCAATGGAATGATCTCATGCAACTCAAATCTAAGTATAAAGGACCGCTCAGATAATGTGACTTTTTTTTTCCTTCAAATTTTAAAGTGGCTCTACTTACTAACAGTGGTAGCTATCTCTTTTGAAAAACTTGGAGATTCAGTTTTGGAGGCTCACAGATTTTTAGATTTAATATAGTTAAAAATTACCATGCTATATTTTTTTGCCCTAGACTCTGGGTCTGGAGGCCTCTCTTGTCCAGCTAGAGAGCAGACACAGGATTTAAATGCAAGAGAGGCTAATGTCTAGGAGGAAAGAGTACCACGTAAGGGTCCTTGTTCCATTTTTATTAGGATCAGAAGGTTTACAAGCATGATGTACATGTACAAAGAGATAATGAAAGCGTGACCATTAACTCATGGGTGTGGGGGAAAGGTGGTTTTGGAGATATGCGGGGTTAGGGGTTTGGGTCCATACAAAACATTGAATGTGTAGATTGCTTTGGGTAGTAATGACATTTTAACAATATTTATTCTTCCGACTCATTAGCATGGAATGTTTTTCCATTTCTTTGTGTCTTCTTCAATTTCCTTCATAAGTTCTTTATAGTTTTCATCATACAGATCTCCTATATCTTTGGTTAGGTTTATTCCTTGGTATTTTATGATTTTTTGTGCAATTGTGAATGGGATCAGTTTCTTGATTTATCTTTCTGTTGCTTCATTGTTGGTGTATAAAAACGCAACCAATTTCTGTACATTGATTTTGTATCCTGCAAAATCCTGGCAGCTGGCAGATGGTTGGTTACAGCAGGCACGAGGCACCATCTCTGTTTACCTAAATTTGTCTAGCAGACAAGGCAGAGCACACTACCTCAGGGTCAACAGGCACCTTCCTTTTGCTAATTAGCTACATGCTGGGCAACTTCACCCTGCTATTGTCTAGTGCCCCGTTTTCCTGTTTTTGTCCTTCCTTCCTGTGAAAGCAGCTTTCTGCTCTTGTACTAAGTTGGGGGGAGAGGGCATTTCTGCCCTGAAAACCTAATCTTGTTTACCTAATCATGGATGTTTTCATCCTGAGATTTCCTATTCAATACCTTTGTCCTATACTGGAGGCCTTCACCCTGTTTACCTAATCTTGTTTATCCAAACTTAGGTGTGTTCATCCTATGGCTTTCTAATTCTTTATGCCTTGTTAACCCATCCACTCAAGCTCAGAGAATTCCTAAGCTTATTCTCCACGTTCTTTGCAGTTGGACAAGATCAATAGTTTTCTCTAATGAGTCAGAGAAGACTGAGAGACTACAGTGGTAACTCTTTCAGTGATTTTTATCAAATTAACTTAAGTAATCAGATGGTTTAGTCAATGTGACTGATCAATTCCACTCATCATGAAAGGGAATAAAATGGATTTGCCACAACATGTACGTCACCCTTCCTTTTGTCTCTTTCACGTAGCCGTTACTTGGTACTGTGTCCATGCACCTATTACTGTATCTATCACACTGGTTTGTAAACGTTTACCGTTCTACTAAAAATAAAATAATATTTATATAATATCATGTCATATTTTTCAGTCTAATCTTACTTAAACTATTTAAAGAGTGCCTACGGCATTTGGGGTAACATATTACCTTCTGGGTTTACAAGGTTTATGAGGAGGCATACATGACATTTTAATTTATAATATTGTTGTGACAGATGAATACACAGGAAATCCTGAGGAAGACCCTGTGGGGCATGGAGGTCTAATAAAAGAAGTAATTAGGGGCACCTGCGTGGCTCAGTGGGTTCGGCATCCGACTTTGGCTCAGGTCTTGATCTCGCGGTCTGCGAGTCAGAGCCCTGTGTCTGGCTCTGTGCTGACAGCTCAGAGCCTGGAGCCTGCTTCAGACATTGTGTCTCCCTCTCTCTCTGCCCCTCCCTCACTCACACTCTGCCTCTCTCTCTCTCAAAATAATAAACATTTTAAAAAATTAAACAAATAAAAGAAGTAATTATATCGGAGCTGAATGGAAGCAAGCAGAACTGGGTAGCTAGTAAATAAAGGTATGGAGAGTGCATGAGAGTACCCCAGGAAAAGAAACCACACACACATAGGGGAAAAAAAAAAAGCAAAGAAGCATGAAAAGTCATTTTACAGTGAGAGATGGGTGCAGCTCCTTGAGAAAGGAAAAAGCTATCATTAGCATAAGAATAAAAATTCTGTCTTTGATATACCAGAATCAATTGGAGAATTAAAAAAGTATGGAAAAGACCATGGTTGTCTAAGTAAAAGAGTCACTTTATTAAGTCTTCAGGTGATTCTAACACATACCAAAGTTCAAGAATTATTGTATTGAAGCATCATGTGCTAGATGAGGAAGGTATGTGAAAGGACATGGTAGAAAAATCAAGCTAGAGAGAGAAAGAGATCAAGATTATATTCTAGGCTGGGGCGCCTGGGTGGCTCAGTCGGTTAAACGTCCAACATAGGTTCAGGTCACGATCTCAAGGTTCATGAGTTTGAGCCTCACATCAGGCTCTCTGCTGTTGGCACAGAGCCCACTTCAGATCCACTCTTCCCCTCTCACTCTGTCTCTCCCCCACTTGTACGCATGCACACACTGTCTCTTTCTCAAAAAATAAACAGTTAAAAAATAATTACTGTCAACACTAAATAAAACACATATAAGGTGGAAAGAACAATAAGAGGATGGAGAAATTAATATTCCTTTACAATAGCACAAGTTAAAGAAGCTAAGAGCTTCCACTAGAATTCATTTGTGGGGATGAATTGAATTTGTAGGGATGGCAAAGTGAGAAAATATTAAAGCAATATCCAGTCATCAACTTGTATTTAGTAAAAACCCAGAGAGTTTCACATAATGCAGGTCATGATTGGGTGTCAATAAATTAGGAAGAAGAGGCCCTCAGTTGACCCCGTCATACAGAATGGAAACAAAAAATACAGCAACAGAACAGATGTTCAGTAAAAAACTCTTGAATCCATTATGATCAGCCTCTAAAGAGCCACTGGAATCCAATACAACATGATGGAGTAGAGACTGTTTTTGGAGTTGATTTTATTAAACATTTAGTGCATACAAATAGAAGGTCTTCAATGTATAAATAACAATAAAATGAAAATGTGCACAGATCCACAATTCTATTTAATACATTACAAATACACGTGAAGACAAAGTTCTGCTCCAACCATATTCTTTCACTTTCCTACCACCCCTGAGGTCCTCCTTCTTCTAAAACTTGTGCTTATCACTTTCTTTTCTTCATGGTGTAAGTACAGTGGATGTAGCCTATATAATCTTGTTTAGTTTTATTTATTGTTTTACAAAGTTACTGCCTTAACATCTTCTACAGCTTGTTCTTTTCTTTTTTCTCAACATGTATTTGAGATGGTTAATTCTGATTTGCAGTGCTTCGGTTCATTTTCTTTCTTTTTTTTTTTTTGTTTAACTTTATTTATTTATTTTGAGGAAAAGAGAGTGAGCATGAGCTGAGGAGGGTCAGAGAGAAAGGGAGAGAGAGAGAATCCCAAACTGGCTCAAGGCTGTCAGTACAGAGCCCAATGCAGGGCTGGAACTCACGAACTGCAAGATCATGATCTGAGCTGAAACAAAGAGTCCCACACAACCAACTGAGCCACCCACACACACTTTCAGTTCATTTTCTTTTTCTTGAGTGGTCTATTGTATCAAAACACCACTACTTAACCATTTGCCTGCCGGTAGACATTTGAGATGTTTCCAGTAGTTTCTTCATCAGAAACAATACTTTTTGGGGGCACCTGGGTGGCTCAGTTAGTTGACCATCCAATTTTGGCTCAGGTCATGATCTCACAGTTCATGGGTTCCAGCCCCATGTCAGGCTCTGTGCTGCCAGCTCAGAGCCTGGAGCCTGCTTTGGATTCTGTCTCCCTCTCTGCCCCTTCCCCACCCATGCTCGCTCACTATCTCTCTCTCTCTCTCAAAAATAAATAAACATTTAAAAAAACCCAATACTTTCTTAAATATTCTTGGACATGTTAGGGAACAGATGAAAAGTTTCCTCTAGGATGGTAGCTTTATTTTTCACAATGGAGACCCATTATACAGCAGCCCAATACACACATGTATTAACACACACGTATGTGTGCACACACATAACCTGAGCAAAAGTTTCTTGAAACAGTATTTACCCTGTTTCTACATGTCAGTAATCTTTAATTTATTGCATTCTACTGTATCAATGCTATTATATTTCATTTTAACATTGTTTATATTGGGTTGCTGAAATAACATTGAAATCCCCTAAAATGTGGCAGCAACCTAGGCTTTGAAAATCACTGCTCAGGGTGTAAACCTAGAAAGAGAATTGCTGGAAGGTAAATACGTGTCCATGTTGGGGTTTCTAAGATAATGCTGTTTTCCACAAGGCTTGTAGCAATCTACTGTCTCATCATTGATACATGTTATTGTTCCAAATATACACCAAAACTTATTTTATCCAGTCTATTTAGAGTAAAATATTATCAATTTTTAGTTATGGTAGAGGTTGACTGTGTTTTCCTATTTGCCTTGGCAATTAATGTTTCTTCTTATTTTTAAACACCAGACCCATGTTTTCCCCTATTTTACATTGGGCGGCTCATTTATCTCTTGTTGTTCCACAGAAATTTGTTTTCAATACATACTCTTAAGGTTATTTATTTACGTATGGATGTATTTATTTACTTATGTACTTACTTATGAGCACAGTAGGGGAGGGGCAAATAGAGAGGGGGACAGAGAATCTGAACCAGGCACCATGGGGAATGGGGCTCAAACTCACAAACGATGAGATGATGACCTGAGGCAAAGATAGACTCAACCACCTGAGCCATGCAGGCTCCCATCAATACACAGTCTTGATACAGATCTTTTGTTGCCTATCTTCACCTGATATGGTTAACCTTTCTTAGGGTGAGCTTAAGTGTAAAAGATTTCACTATAAAGTGGTTAAATTTATGTATCTTTCATTACTATCATCTTTTCATTAATACTAATGTTATGTCTGTTTTAGAGCAATTAAAGGCAAGGGATTTCTGGGTGGCTCAGTCAGTTTAGTGCCCAACTCTTGATTTTGGCTCAGGTCATGATCTCCTAGTTCAAGCCACACAGTGGGCTCTGTGCTGACAGCATGGAGTCTGCTTGGTATTCTCTCTTCCCCCTTCTTTCCAGCCCTCCCCCACTCATGGGTGCACGCGCTCTCTCTCTCTCTCAAATTTTAAAAATATATATTTAAAAAATGCAAAGGGGTGCCTGGGTGGCTCAATTGGTTAAACGTCCAGCTTTGGCTCAGGTCATGATATCACAGTTTGTAGGTTTGAACCTTGCATCGGGCTCTGTGCTGACAACTCAGAACCTGGAGTATGATTCTGTGTCTCCCTTTCTCTATGCCCCTTCACAGCTTGTGCTCTTTCTTTCTCTCTCTATCTCTCTCAAAAATAAATAAACATTAAAAACTTTTTAAATAAGGGGCGCCTGGGTGGCTTAGTCGGTTGGGCGTCCGACTTTCGCTTAGGTCATGATCTCGCGGTTCGTGGGTTCGAGCCCCGCGTCGGGCTCTGTGCTGACAACTCAGAACCTGGAGTATGATTCTGTGTCTCCCTTTCTCTATGCCCCTTCACAGCTTGTGCTCTTTCTTTCTCTCTCTCTCTCTCAAAAATAAATAAACATTAAAAACTTTTTAAATAAAATAAAGCCAAAACTATTAACAGGATGGACAATCTTAGCATATACAGAAATAATTCTACCTAAGTGAGACTTGGTTACCACCAATGAAATCAGTTAACCTAATCATGTATAAGGCTACCCATCTTAGTTCCAACATACTTGCCTAAGACTGGGTTTTGGTATGTATCTAGAAGAGTAAATGGATAGTAAGATTTTGTTTGACTTTATTGAACATTGTTAGAGAAATAGACTCTATATTCAATAGCTATTGGTCTGTTAGTCAGCAGAGGGGTGGACCTTTGTGGGCACTCTGCCCTTTTTATAGCTTGCTAAATAGATTTAATGACTATCCAATTCTCTCGGGATAAATCATTCACTCAAGAAATTTATGCATAATTATATCATTTCATCAATATCTTAATACTACAAACAGAGTATCTTGAATAACTGACACCAACTGTTTGATTAATAAATATGTACTCCCACTTCAAGGCTACTTCCTGGTCTGAGAATTATTTCTACCAAGTTCATGTTTGTCCCAAAAGCTTGATAAGTGTGCATTCACCAATAAAGCTGAGTAGATCTGGGAACCAAAGACTGGATTCACCTAGAACTCCAAACCCCCACAAAACTCTTTCTGAAGAGGTGCTAACCAGTGATTCTGACATTTCTACTATTTATTGAGTTTCTCAACAAAACTGACTTTTGGGACTAGTATGTGTCTTCAAAGTATGAGGAATTGTGTAAGATTCTAAGAAACGATAATTACCTCGAGATACAGTTACTATCTAAATATATTTAAATTATCAAATTATTTTCTCAGCCTCCTGCTTTCCAAAGAGAAAAAAAGAAAACAATCTGCAGACTAGGTTCCTGTCCCAATCTACCATTTCCCCACCTCTATTTTAAATGTGACACCACAAAAGTGGAGAGAGGCATATATACTCTTAATCATCTATGTTTTTACAGAATTAGAGGCATTCTATTTATAATGATACACTTAATTTTTACCCCCATTTTCAAAAATTTGTTTTACCATAGCTCCTTAATTTTTTATGTCCAAAAGCTGGAAAAAACTGTCAGTAAATGTAGGTTTTGTGGTGTTTTGCATCTTAAGCACTTTGATTTTTTTATATTGCAGATGGTATAGATTTTGCAGGGAATTTCTGGATTTTACAAAATTGTATATCTCAGAATGCTGAAAGTCAATCCCTTATAATCTCTTACAACACTCTGGGAGAAAAGAGGATTTGTGTATAAATATATATCTGGCACTCTGTACCATATAAAATTATTGCAGTCATTTTATAGACTACATCACTAACACACATGTGTTTAACTGAATGAAACTACAAATATCAGTCATGGAATTTGATGATGATTCATTTCGCTTGGTTCGGTTGACAATTATATACCATGTTGCCTGCATGCTTAACTTTTCATAGTCTGCTAGGAAATATATACTTCTATTTTTTTTAAAAAAATGTATATTCATTTTTGAGAGATACAGAATATGAGCAGGGGAAGAGCAGAGAAAGGGAGACACAGAATCCGAAGCAGGCTCCAGGTTCTGAGCTGTCAGCACAGAGCCGGATGCGGGGCTCAAAACCATGGACTGCAATATCATGACCTAAGCTGAAGTCGAACACTTAACCGACTGAGCCACCGTGCCCCAGGAAATACATACTGCTTATTTATACCTGCAGTTTTGTCTTACTCTCTCAGGCTGTGTGTGTGTGTGTGTGTGTGTGTGTGTTTTCAAATCAACATCTTTTGAATAAAGTAGAAATAAAAAATCTGTAGGGCTTTGGCTCAGGTCATGATCTCACGGTTTGTGGATTCAAGCCCTGCATCCAGCTCTATGCTGACAGCTCAGAGCCTAGATCCCGCTTTACATTCTGTATCTTCTTCTCACTCTCTACCCCTCTCCCACTCACACTCTGTCTCTTAAAAATTAATAAATGTTGAAAAAAATTTATTTAAAAAAATCTACTTAGAAGTACCTAATTGTTTTAGTATACTCATAAATACAATTTTAAAACTCTTCTTTCTCAGTAGCTTCNTCTCTAGCTTCCCCCCCCCCCCATTTTTCTCTTCTTTCCATACTGGAGTCTTATGCCTCCGCTTCAACATTCTGGCACATCTCTAATTATAAGGAAGACTACTGTTCTTTCTTTGCTTCATATTTAGAAACTATTTTTAGATGCTGGCTTTCACATGCACGTCTTTCTTTTTCTAAGTGATTCTTTCATCTAAAATCAGAGATAAAATTTCAAGCTAATGTTGCCTAACTAAAAATATAGGGGAATGCAGTACTTTATATTTACATCATATGAAGTAATGGAAAACATTTCACTGGATGGAAAGTGACCAGGACCCAAGTTAGAAAATTGGGAAAGACGACATTGCAGAGTTTCTAAAACTATACTGTGTTCACATATACTAACCTTTTTTCTTTGAGGAATGCAGGTTGGTAAATTCCAAATCAAAATAGCCAAGTGAAATTTTCAAAACTAAAATTCTATCTTAACAGAGAACAGTCTCACATTTCTGGATTCAGAAATTTATTTCTGGATTCTGGATATTGACTGTTTTTCTCATTTCCAAAAATACTGTATTTTATTGAAGGTTCAAACTGCTTCCTAACAGGACTAAGGAGTTTTCCTGAGGTTATGGTAGACTCAGGACTCAGTCAAAGCTAAGACTCTATACATGTGGATTAGAACAAAGCAAACAGAATTATCTGCCTGCATCTAAGAATACTTTTAATCTAACTAAATTCCCCTCTAGTGCAAAAGTTGGATTTGCTTTCTAGTTTATAGCAGTGTTCTGAGCCATTGCTCAGTTCATTGTACAGTTTCAATCAACTTTATACTTGCCTCTTCAATGGCGATACTTGGCGAGGTAGCCTTTGAAGACCCCTGTCAGGACAGAATGAGGTCAGAGAAACATGCTAGAAAGACACAGCACAGTGATCAATAGTTTAAACAAAGAAATGAAACTGGGACAAGAAAAAAATGGTCTAAATTTAATCAGTTCAGTTTAATTCATTAGATGAAATTTCCAATAGCAATGGAGTTAAATTCCATCACTATCAACGAGCCTTAAAAAAGTTCTCCAGGTTCAATATGTAATCTAAGCTTCAAACCAGAACATAAATTAAATTAATGGTATTCTTTTCTCATTGCATTAGTTTGATTTAAGTAGGATTTGAAGTATTTCTTATAGCAGATAATTCCAGTTCATCTTCTCAATGTGCAAACGAAACTGACTTCTTTTGTCAACCTGTACCCAGTGACACATTTATGGTCATCATACATTATTCAACTCATGTTTTCTTTGTTCAAATATTAAATCATCCCCCATTACCTAGCATAAAATAGATGTTGGCTTTATTTTGACTGTGGGGTGGAAATTAGTATAAAAGCAAGTTATCAATTCTCCTGACAGGTGTCTTACTTCCAAAGGAAAGCAGAATACTTTTCAAAACACATATTTCAAACTTGTTTGATCAGTTTCTAAAAGTGCCATCTCCCTAATTTAAGGTGATTATTTCAATGACCATTTGTCACCTTTCCTCTTCCTGTAGAAAGTCTAGTGACACTTGGTAGGCTGATCATAGCTCTGTAGCCTTTCAGCATATGTTTCTCTGACCCTGTTCTGTCCCATCAAGTGTCTTCAGTGGCTGCCCAGCAAGGTAGAGCCATTGAAGACCCAAGTGTGAAGTTGACTGAAACATAAATGTGTTCTAATGAAACCGAAATCAAGAAGTATTTTCCACTATAAAAAAAATCCTATCATCTCCCACTTATTTTGGGCTTAATTTGATGTGGAAGGAAGGTATATAACTACCACCTAATTAATGGTATTACTTAATATTAAAATAAAAAGGTTTAAAGTGTCCTCTTACCTGTGAGGCAAAAGAAAATCATGAACAAACCAGAAGTCTAACTGGCATAATACAGCAAAGGTGTTTATTAAAACCAGGCTACCTGGCACTCAAGACATTGTTTAGTGTAAGAATCCTATAGGAGCTCCTCAAGTGAAAACAATAACAAAACACATCTTCAGTCCTTAAAGGTATCATTTTTATTCATCATAGGAAAATAGGTTATCATGACTGATTCTCTTCAGTTGTTATTCTTGCAACATTCTGCATGATTCTATAAATACGAAGTGTGTACTTCTTAAGCAACATTTATTTTCTTACTGTATAGAAATTTTCATGACTGAAGTAAAGAGAAAACAAATTTGGAAGCAGAATCAGTTTTTCAAACAGGTAATCTTGTTGCTACCAGATCTTTTATGGTGGCCCCTCTCCTTGCCCAAGACCACCATATAAGCCCCAAAATCAAACCTGCTACAGTATGTCCAGAAATAAGCTAGTTAGAAATTTTACTGTCAATCTTGTCTTGCATATTCTTCATTAAGAAAGCTCAGTAAGATTTTCATATTAAATATCATCCTATTGCATGTCCATTATTTCCTACTAACAAAGCGCAAAATACAGAGGGCCATTTACATTGGCACAGTCTTCTCTTTTCTCTGCACTTCACCACATGACCTCAGAACCATCTACTCCCAACCTAGTACTCCCTCACCAGAGCCTAGCCTAGCCCTCACAAGCCCTTCCTCATTCCACTAAATAGTATCTTAAACTCAACATTGAAATACTTTGTTTACTTGACTTGAATTTGTACTGTCTTCCTTGTAGCCGGGGTTAAGATTCTTCCCTGTGGCCTCCTTTTTCTTCCTTCTGTCCAGCCCCAAGAATACCCCTATCCAACCTCAGAAAAATCCCACTCAACTCTACTCAACACACCCTGATAGGTGTCCATAGCAGTTATCTCTGTCAAGCACTTCTGAAAACAAAGCCTAGGAAAAACGGGGTCCCTATCTTATGTAACAGATTCTAGGGCTCATGGAGGGCCAGAGACTTGACCCGTCGCCTACATAATAAGATTTGAAAATATCCTACAAAATTTTACCTGGCCAAGAATATTCCCATCTGATCCAAGAGGCCAGCTGAACAGTTACTCTTGAGCAAGAGAAAACTCTGTAACGGAGAAAGCCAGACATTGAAGTTGGCTCTGGTTGTGACTGAGGACCAGCTGCTTTGCTTCTTACCTGCACAGCTTCAGACAAGTTACTCACCTTTTGAGCCCAGATTGGTATTCCAATTTGCAACTTGCAAATTGGGTGCAAATGTAGGCAGTATGTTTAACTATAAGGTATACACAGTCCTCAGTAAATTGAAGCTCTTATATTATTATTTGTATTGTATTCTAACACCTTAATAAAAAGGAGTTTACAGGATTCCTTTTCATGTATCCATAATAGATTTGGAGGAAGAGACTATCCCTTGGCAAACAACAGTTTTAACAGTGAGGGAAAGGGAAATAAAATATCTCTGAAGGTCCATGAGAAAGATACTGAAGACTACAACATCTCCTGTATTATTGGTCTTACAATAAAAAATAGAAATAAAACATTTGCAAGTTCCTAATAGAAGACAACCATGTTCCTAGGAATTTTTCTTCTATTTCTGCATCTTACAAATAAACATATCTTCAATCTCAGAAAATTTATTTAACTTTACGAGGTCATCCAGATGCTCAAAGTTCAGGCCTTTCTAACTCTGACACTTGCTACCTTTCTCTCAGTCATGCTGCCTTCCAGCTTGGAATCAAAACTGGCTCTGCCTGAACCTCTGCAAAACATTTATGATGGTATTTTCTTCATTTGTAAAATATCTAGAATACCTGCCTACTGGAATTATTTAAGAATAAACTTAAATGTAGGACATAAAAGACAAAGCTGTGACTGTAGAAAATATTAACTTAATACCATTAACATAAAAACTTAAGTTGCCAGATTCAGCAAACTCCAAAGTCCCTTCATCTTCTGTTTTATATCATGATCCCATCCCTCAAAAACCATTTTAATCCTGCTATGGTGACCTGTTCATTTAGCAAATATATTGTGACCACCTAGTACATTCTAGGGAATTGCCTCAGGACTACCAATCTACCTTCAGGGAGTTCAAATCGATGAATGGGAGGATATACAGAACTATAAATTACAGCGCAACATGTTGAGAGATATAAAGAGGCATGAACTACACTTTGTGAGAACACAGGAAAGGTACGATCTCTGCCTGAGGAAAATACGGAAGGCTCTCAGAGAGGGGACGTGTATGTGAACTGTCACTGAAGGAAGATTAAGTATTTGCCACTTAGATAAGAAAAGGACATTTCTGAGTTAAAACTAGGAAATCTCTTTTCAAGAGCCATTTTGCTCCTGGCAAGAAACTCTGTGATACTTTCCTTGGTGATTGGCTGGGAAAGGTGATTACTTTTGAAGTAGCCTGAAAACTAAAATCCAAGTATTTTGAGGGGATGATTAATACTTCATATTTAATTACTTAATACTAGTAAAAGTGATTGTTTCCTCCTTTATTGGGAGAGATAAGTGGCCAGGGTACATATTCTATTCCAAGTGATAATCAGCAACTACATCCACAGCAAGACCAGTCAGCAGGGTCTCTCCTCTTCCTGCCAAATAGATGTGATTTAGTCTGGGAGCCCAAGACTCGCTGGTCTAACATCCACTCTTTGCCACTTTCTGTACCAAAAATGCAAAGTTAAAAGTCTGCTGTGGGTAGAGACTTTTGGTTTCAGTGTATGTAATCCAGTGTGTTTTCCTGTAGAAATCAAGTTACAGTGTCTTGGAAAAAGGAACTCAATCACAACTTTCAACAGACCTGTGAATTGTGCCCAGGTTCTCCTTTTGCTGAAGGACAAAAAAAAAAAAAAAAAAAAAAAAATTAAAAAAAAAGAAAAAAAAAAAAAAAAAAAAAAAAAAAAAAAAAAAAAAAAAAATTCAAGTAAAGGAAACAAAATAGGCAAAGCATGAAAATGATCAGAAAAGTATACTCTTCATGAAATTTTAAAGAAATTGGAATGTATAGGGGCGCCTGGGTGGCTTAGTCGGTTAAGCGTCTGACTTTCACTTAGGTCATGATCTCACGGTTCGTGGGTTTGAGCCCCGCGTCGGACTCTGTGCTGACTGCCAGCTCAGAGCCTGGAGCCTATTTCAGGGTCTGTGACTCCCTCTCTCTCTGACCCTCCCCTGCTCACGCTGCCTCTGTCTCTCTCTCTCTCTATCTCTCTCTCTCTCCCCCCTAGAAATAAATAAAACATTAAAAAAAAAAAGAAGAAGAAAAGAAATTGGAATGTATAGGCACTTGGGTGATTTGGTCAGTTATCTGTCCAACTCTTGATTTTGGCTCAGGTCATGATCTCATGTGATGGAGCCTCGCATGGGGCTCTGCGCTGGGCATGGAGCCTGCTTGGAAATCTCTCTCTCTCTCTCTCTCTCTCTCTGCCCCGCCCCACCTTGCGGACTCCTGCACCAGCTCTCAGTCTCTCAAAAAAATAGAAAGAAATTAAAAAGAAATTGGAATACCATGTGGGTAAGAAGATGAAGAATGAAGTCGATGAGATGGCCAGGGGGCCAGATCATGCAGGTCTTGAAAAGCAATGAGAGTCACAGCATCCGATTTTGTTCAAATACAGCATTCCAGCTGTAGTATGGATTTTTTTTTAAATGAAGAGGGACAAGAAGGGAAGGAAGTTAAGAGATAAGTAAGAGTCTATCACAGCCATCCAGATGAAGGATAATGTTGACTTGACCTAGAACGTCTGAATTGGTGAGAAGTGGTCTCATTCAAGATAACATTTTGAAGGTAGATCTAAAACTAGTTGCTCGTAATCAGTTCTGCCCTTCTTTCCTGCCCAGCATCCCTGTGGAAGGTATACTGCAAGTGAAATAGACTGGAGGGTAGGACTCTAGCCTCTGGGCACCATTGATGATTTCTGGGCATGGGCCAATGAGAGCTAGCACTAACAAGAATTTCATTTTTTCAGGCCGCCCTAAATCTTGCCTTACTTTTTCAAAATAAATAGCTAACATGTGGTGTTACCTGCCTCCCTTCTCTGAGTCACCTAATGAAGACTTGCCTGCACTCTACATTAGCAATTTGTTTTTCAGTGACAAGGTGAAAGTTTGGCCTCATTTAACAAATAACCAATTTCCAACCATTGAAAACCCATCTGGGAATGTTGTTCTCCTGAGATAAGCAGATTACTTTCTAATTGGTCTGTTTGATAGAAAATGTGTTCCTTCATTGTATACAACACTCACGCTCACATCTGTCCTGTGGCCACAGGGATTCTACAGGTTGACCTCCAAGATACTCACTTTGGAAGCTTCTACAACCTAACAAAAGGCTACTGTCAGGCATTCCAAATGGCCACTGAATTCATTGTTTTTAACATACTCAATGGGAAACACTTAAGCACCCATAAAAGCAACTGTGCAAATCACAGCTTTGAGGACTAAAGCCTTAAAGCACTATTCTTCATGTTGACGTTTAGAGGTGATAATTAAAAATCATTTCAAGTCTATTTTAAGCTTAATACTTACATTTCAGTCTCACATGGAAATGTTTTTATCAGTTCAATGTATTAAGACATTGATAACAATTCATGTCTAGCCATTAAAAAGTGTGATTTCTTCCTTCCTGTATTCAGTTATTTATTTGTTCACATGTTCAATTCAAAGTACCAAATACACATTATCTGCCCTGAAATCAGTCAGTAGAATGAGATGAATGCGAAAATAACACACCTATTCTAATATAGCTTATAGTCTAATAAATTTGATTCAACAATGATGCAAAAAAGCACTGCATTTAGAATCGAAAGATAATGCCTTATGTTAATATCACTGCTCTTCCATTTTAGGCCTTAGCTTTTGTAGACCTTTCTGACCCCACATTGGAAGGAGAAATGTAAGTTAGAGAGTTGGGACTAGAAATCACAACCGTGAACACTGTTTGCTTCAGACCTTTGCCTCAGACCCAATAGAGCTCACGTAAAGCAAAGAGTGTGGAAAGTTGTCTAAGAAATTTGCCTGACACCTTGCTTGCCTCCATTGGTCAGATTCTCATTCATCTCCTTCAGGGGTGAATCTTGGCTTCCAAATGACTTCATATCCAGTAGCTGCTATAGTACTACAGGCAAACAGAACCCCTATTCTCAATGTCTCTCCCCTCCCCTAGTAACCCTCCCCACCTCCAAATACACACAGGCTTCTTTGGAGCCACTGGCCATGAAGTTTCATTACTGGGACACACAGCCTTAAGCACAGATCTTCCAGGTGGAATATCACATTCACAGTTTTTCAGATCATGTTCCTTCTGACAGCCCAAACTGATTTTAAATGATTCAAGGAGCTTACAAATTATTCCTCAAATATTGCTCAAATACCCCACATAGGGAATACACATACCCCCCCCACACACACACATACACACATGAGCAAACGGACCCTATATTTGTAACCTGAGCCATAATAATCTGCCTATACACAAAGTCAAATAAAAGTTTAGTTCAAGCATATTAAGCTATAAACATCTGTAGACTATCACCATTAGTTTAAAAAAATAATCTTTCACTTTAAGATCACACCCTTGGTTATGTTTCATTAAGAAATTGTGTAGGGGCGCCTGGCGGGCTTAGTCGGTTAGGCGTCCGACTTTCGCTTAGGTCATGATCTCGCGATTCGTAGGTTCGAGCCCCATGTCGGGCTCTGTGCTGACTGCCGGCTCAGAGCCTGGAGCCTGTTTCGGAGTCTGTGTCTCCGTCTCTCTCTGACCCTCCCCTGCTCACACTGTCTCTCTCTCCTAGAAATAAAAATTAAAAAAAAAAATTGTGTAAATATTCTAATTTCCAATTTTTTTGTGCAACAGAAAAATCTTTACAAGATTACTTAACTAAAGAATTTAAAAACAGATCTAAAAATTGAAAATTTATTTAACATAAAAGTGAGGATGTCTGGGTGGCTCAGTTGGTTAAGTGTCCAACTACGGCTCAGGTCACGGTCTCACCGTTCATGAGTTTGAGCCCTGCATCGGGCTCTGTGGTGAAAGCGTAGAGCCTGGAGCCTGCTTCAGATTCTGTGTCTCTGTCTCTTTCTGCTCCTCCCCTGCTCATGCTCTCTCTCTCTCTCTCTGTCTCTCAATCTCTGTCAAAAATAAACTTAAACAAAACTTTTTTAAAACATAAAACTGAATATAAAACATTTGTTTTCATTTACTTGGCTTTAAACATATTTACTGTGTATTATTGTAGTAACATCTGTTTTTTGCAAGATTATAAGGTATCACAATATACAATAGGGTACCATATTCTGGTTAGCATTCTGTCTCTTAAATTCACTGAATGACTCTAATTTCAGTGGAATTAACTTTAATAAATTTCAGTGGAACATCTTTGATTTTATTGACAATTCTATGATGAGCATGCTCCTGAGCTAAAGCTACATTGTTCACAAATGTGTATGCAAATGTATAAGTATATATGTGTACATTATGTGTATGAACTTAGAGATCCTTAGAAAAGTCAAATCTAACATCTCAATTTTCCAAGTGAGAAATGTTAAGCCCAGGTAATGCAAAGTAATTAACTTGCCTAAACCACAAAACTGGTTAAATGATAGAGTACAGATCTGTCACCCACCCTCTCCCCACTTTACTAGAAGAAAACTAGCTATAGTGGTTATCCACAAGAGCATGAAGGAATTACTGCATCTAATGAATGCAAATAAATTTTGTATTTATTAAAAGAAAAAAAATCAAATTAAAATAGGCAAAGTGGGGGANATAAATAAAAATATTTAAAAAAATTAAAAAATAAAAAAAATAGGCAAAGTGGGGTGATGCCAGGCAGAAGAGACAACCTCATAAACTACTGTTAAGTGTGTCATTGATAAGTATCTCTTTGGAGGGCAATACTTCTAAAAATTCTCAACAGTCCATACTCTTTCAACTGGCAGTTTCACTTCTAAGAGTGTATTTTAGGGACATATACATGTACCCAAATTCAAAACCAAGAATGTTCTTTGCAGCAGTGTCTGAAACACAAAAATATTGGAAAACACTGATGTGTCTACCAATAGGGACCAGGTCATATAAATTACAGAAGCGTCATAAGATGAAATAGTCTATAACTAGTTTGAGGTTAAATGTCACTACATCAGCTTCCTAGTTATAGTAAGCTAATCACCAACACAGTTTACTCTTCATACTGATGACAGAATTAGATTCTATAGCCAATCTGCTCTGACAGGCAAATGCGGTCATATACAAGAGGTCAGTCAGAATCAGTATGTACCTCTGGTCCTAGCCCTCAAAAGCCTCCCCATTCTACCTCTATGCTCTCTCTGTTTAATGCAGAGGGGTCCAGGTAGCTTGGATGCCATGTGTTCAAGGCTGCTGTATGAAGGGCCATGGAGGAAAGCCTGCAGAGCTCATCAGGTGAGCAAGAGATACACTTTTAATGAGCTAAGCCACTGAAACTTATCTGTCACAGCAGCTAACATAACCATATTAAAGCAGCACACTCATTTAAGACATGGGCAAAATCGGGGCTCCTGGGTGGCTCATTTAGTTAAGCGTCTTCCTTCAGATGAGGTCATGTTCTCACAGTTCATGAGCTCGAGCTCCACATCGAGTCAGCACAGAGGCTGCTTCAGATCCTCTATGCTCCTCTCTCTATGCCCCTGCCCCACTCACACAAACTCTTTCTCTCTCTTAAAACTAAATAAATAAACTTAAAAAAGAGAGATAGAATATATTACAGAGGAGAAGTATATGGCATCAGAGGCAGTATTTCACACTATGCTTCGTAAGTAGAAACAGATAAACTTTTCATATGCATAAATGCTTTAAGAGTTTAACACTGAGGAGCACTGGGTGGCTCAGTCAATTAGCCTACAGTTCTTGATCTAGGCTCATGTCATGACCTCATTGTACTTGAGTTCTAGCCTCATGAGTTGGGCAGGCTCTTCACTACTGTGCAGAGCCTGGATCGGATTCTCTCTTTAAGACTCTCTGTACCCTTCCCCCTCTCACACTCACGCACTCTAAATAAATTATTTATTTATTATATTTTTTAAAAAGTTTAACGTTGGGTAAAATAGAAGTACACTTCATGTTTTTGTCTTTGCAGTGGCTTTCCTATCACCCGATAGCTTCTGGATCACTTTCAATTCACAAAAACCATGTTTTTAATAATTATGACTTTTCCTAACTTTTCATATGACTTTTCAAAGAACTCTTCATATGACTATAAATTAACTACATTCTATAGTCCAAACTACATCTAAAGCTACACTTCTTCCCTATCCCCCACCTCCTGTGAAGTAATGCAATCAAGGTGGATGCTGACTCCCCTCTTCCACTCCTTCTTGATAGTTTATCATACCTTCCTCCTCCTACACTCCCTCTACTCGGCTGCTTCTGGGCATTCCTCACTGCCAGGGGAGAGGTTCAAAAAACCGAAGCTCAAGTCTGTTATAGGATTGATGGCATCCGCTGTCAGTACAGCAGACAGCCAAGTGCTGGATGTAATGTTTGCTGAGCGATGGTTCTCTCAAGAAAACCTCCATGATGTGCAAACCCTGATGTGCACCTCGCTTCTACCAGTTGACTTCTTGTTAGACTCCCTCATTTGCTGCCCCTACTACTCCACCCAAAAACTTCCTCTTCCTCGAGTCCTCTCATCACCATCCCCAAGCGATGTTTGGGAAGAAGTTCATAAAGATGCTTCCAGCCAACTTACCTCCTTTGCCCATTTGACTTGTGATAAACTCACACATCTTCCCAACCCCGACTGGTAGTAATGAAAGCTTGTTCTACAGCAACTTGCTCTCCCATTCTGCCTTGAGGATGCTACAGGCAAGAGGCAGTCTTCTCTTTCTGTGTTTCTGAGCTCTCCATCTCCAAGAGAGCCATGAAAATTTTGTGAACACTGTCGCCAAATAAACCTTGGTGCCATGGCCAGAGCAGGTCCTGTCTAGGAAACACTGAGCTGAGGACTGAGGCGATGACCTCCTCTTTGTGAAGACTCCTCCTAAAACTGTGATGAGAGATCTTCTAGAAATGCACGTGGCTTGGCCTGAGGAGAAAAGGGTCCCTTTTACCATCCTTCAAGGAAAAGAACAGAGAAAAGACAGAAAAGACCCAAATCTCTTGGCTCTCTATCATGCAGACTATCTCCCATCAAAGTCTCATCACCTTTGATAGACCCTGAAGGGGGAGGTGTGTGTACTTAAGGTTACTTGACTAGTTCTTCTCTATTTTAGAAATCCAACATAAGAATCACAGGCTTATCTCTTCAGAAACTAAAAACTTAACACTTATTTTCAGTTTGAAGGCTACATTAAAAATTCAAAAATTCAAAATCCAAATGTGTGTTTGTGTGTGCGCATGTGTGTGTGTAGGAATGTCAGCATCTAGGGTGGGAAAGAAAAGCATTTTTCATCATAAATTCTTTTACCCTGTGTAATTCTTTAATAATGTGCTTTAATTTTAAAGCATTTAAAAGTATTTTAAAGTATTTTAAAGTATTTTAAATTTAAAATGCCAGGGACTTTTTTTTAGATAAAAGAAAAGAGGATTTCATTGGAACTCCTACTTACTGAGTTACCAGATATGTCCTTAGCCATTTTATCCAAAGAAATTAAGCACATAGAAGATCACTGCTGTATCCGAGTCTTTATTTAACGGCAGTTTTTTTTTCTTTTCTCACACAATGAAGTATGACACTGAGGCAGTGACTGGGAAGTACCAGAGCTGTCCCATAAAATCATGGAAAACATCTGAAGAGGCCCTTGAAAGGCTGTTCTCCAGACAATTTGACAACTGCATTCTTCACTCCTGCCAAAGCAGGGTACACAGTGTACAAAGGTAACTGTTTATTGTTTTATTCCCTCATACCAAGGGTGCCAGGCCACAGAATGGTAGAGTGAGTGGCAATGACAATTTCCCTGTCTGTGACCATCACAGAAGACCTCACACTTCAAGCTGTCAGTGATTAGGAACAACACATCTAACTTTATTCAGCTAAAAATACCTTGCACTCTACTCTGAAATTTGGAACATAGTACAATTTTTGTGATGAAGTATGATTTTTCCATCAACTCTACTAGGAAATTCAATTCTTTCTTAGTTTCTTTTATATTACTGTGTTATTGTGAATTGGCCCAAAACTTAGGCAGAAATTCACACACACACACTCATGTAACATAATTTAATTTGTAATCTATAACAGCTAAAGAGCAAAATGGTAGAACTTACACTTCTCAGGACAATATAATTAACAGCCAGCAGGTAGGAGGCAGCTTTAAAAATAATTACAAAGATTTAAAGGAAAGGCTTTCAAATAACATTGAATCCTAAATCTGAAAATTAATCCATTGATCTAATTTAGGTGACCTATAAAGCTAATAAATAGGAAACAAAATAAAGAATGCACATACTTAAGAGAGGAATTTTTTTTAAACTAATTCTTCATACCCAGTCATTCCCAGCAAACAATGAGGCAGGAAGGTGGGCCCAAGTTGCTGATGAGTGACCAGTGTACCTTAGGATAGAGAGTCCACATTAGGCAAGAGCTGGGGGTGGGGCAGAGGGAAGACCCTCAATCCTGGCTCAGGCTCCTGGTAGTAATTTTCCAACTATTCTAAAGGGTGCGTACTGTTAGCCACCAATCCAGATTTGTTTTGTTTGGCTCACACAGTACGTGTGTTTGTTGTTTAACTGCTTTAACTGACATTTACACATCTGAAGTTCCCATTAAAAAAAAAAAACTGGCTTCACCATAGAACAGAAGAATTCCTATGAAAGTCTCATAGTTTAAAGCAGTACCTTATAAGTTTTTTAAAAAGTTTTATTTCTGAGAGACAGAGGCAGGTGAGCAGGGGAGGTCAGAGAGAGAGGTAGACACAGAATCAGAAGTAGGCTCCAGGCTCTGAGCTAGTTGTCAGCACAGAGCACAACGCGGGGCTCGAACCCATGAAACATGAGATCATGGCCTGAGCCGAAGTCGGACACTTAGCCGACTGAGCCACCCAGGGTCCCTGAAGCAGTACTTTTTAAAACTGTGCATGGATGTTATGATTAGAAACTTATTTGGGGGGTTCATAATGATAAAAAGGAAAAATGATACATATTCTTTCTTACCTTTTATGTGCCTAAAATAATACATAGAAAACAGTAAAGTAAAAGCAAAAAATGCATTGCTTTCTCAATCTGTCTTGTTAAAACACATGTAGAGTCATTGCCAGTGATGTAACAGTATCAGTATTCAAACAAGCAGTATGCTATGGAGAGACATCATACAATTGGATAAAAATACTGTCATTTCTAACACGTAAGCTTCTAATATTTACCAGTTTCAGTGTCTATACCTGTAGAACCTTGTAAGAACATACAGAAGATGACATACGCTCAACAACAAAAATTTTAAAAAGTATATATTTGTTAAGAAAAAACAATGTTTTATGGAATTAACTGTAAATATAGACAAATGATGGACTGACTACTCTGGCATACATACATTAAATAATTTAAAGAGAAGTCCAGGTTCGAATACAAGTGCTTATAGACAAAATTCATTGTTGCATCAGGCATAGTCAAGCTATTAAGCCAAAGATATAAAAACTAGGAGTCTCCCAAGTCTTATAGGGGGACATCAACTGGTCAATTTCACACACATAAACATTAGCAGTAAGTCTAGTTTTCCACCTAGGTTTGATAAACCCAGGGACTTCCCCATTTCCCTGTGTTTTTCTCTACTCTTTTTATCCATAGGGATTGGTAACAACATGGATGCAGAAATATTGGGCCTTATACCAAACAAATGATGATACTCGGGCACATTAGAGATCAAGTATTTCAACAGCTTTCTCTCTAAAGTGAGGAATTTTTACTATGAAGTGCATAGCAATTTCTTCTATGGTCCCATTTCCTAAACTAGATCATCTGTGAATTCCTGACCTGTACTTGTGGCCAGGACAATGCTATCACTAAGGATTTAGGCTTGAAAGCTTGAGCCAAGGACCCTAAAACTAACAGGTGCCCAAGGGTGGTTGCTTTCAACTCTAGCTGCACTTAAGACTCATCTGTGAAGTATTATAAAAACAAAAACAAAAACAAAACAAAACAAAAAAAAATTAATAATCAGGTCTCATCTCTTTGAGTGGCATTCAGGTATCTGTAATTTCAGCAAACTCCCATGTGATTCTAACTTAACAGTTAGAAATAAGAACTACTGACTTAGACTCATTAAGATCCACCACTAGAGGTGGGCTCAGCTCCCAAAACTGCATGGTTACTACAGCAAGGAATAAAATAATGCTTGGAAATCAACTTATGCATCCAACAAAATACACACAAAAAAAGTGAAAACCAGATTACCTTTCAAAAAACAAAACTACACACCAGAATGAATGTAGGAATGCCAAATTACATAAGATTTAGGATAAACTATGTTACATTAGTGTCCAAGGTAAATATTTCTCAGGAAAGAAAACAGAAAACTAATTACAAATAGACCATCAGGAAAACAATGAATATCAAAAGAACTACCCATCAAATCAACTTAATCTATCTGAACTTGATATTAGTGCATATATATAAAGTACTAAATTGATTACTTTGCCAAAAAGGTTTTCCAACGTGCATCATATTTTCCAACATGATACACCATTCAGAGAATATTCTTTCCTCTCTCCCTGCCCCTTTTTAATAGAAGCTTTATAGAATCTTGTTTTACATTTAGGACACTTAGTATTTTCTTCCCCATTTAGGGTAATTCTGGTTCCTCATTTATATTTGTGATAGATCATAATTTTCTATTCCCATTGTGTGCTGTAGTTATTAGGTAATAATTATTGGGAAAGAGAGAGGGAAGGAAAAGAAATTCAAAGAAGAAGGGATAAATAAGAACTCTTTTTATAAACTTTTTAAATGTATAATTTATTTTTGAGAGAGAGACAGAGTACAAGTGGGGAAGGGGCAGAGAAAGAGGGAGATACAGAATCCAAAGAAGGCTCCAGGCTCTGAGCTGTCAGTGGAGAGCCCGACCCAGGGCTCGAACTTGTGAACCATGAGATCATGATCTCATGATCAAGTTGATTAAGTTGGATGCTTAACCGACTGAGAAACCCAGGTGCCCTAAGAAGAAATCTTAATTGCAAAGTCACATGACATCTGTTCTTCATATGATTAACACTTAATTATTTTGCCATGCTTAAACAGAAGACTAACTCAAAAATACTTCTCAGGCCCTTCGGCTCCCAGACCTTGGGTCTTCTTGGATAATTACTGAAATTAATGAATAGAAGTCAAGAAGAAATTCAATGCACACCTTTCCCAAACTATTCTTTCCAACAAACTCGATAACTGTATAAAAACAGTATGTACTATACAGCAGACATCAAAGTAAAGAAAGTTATCAAGGATAAATGAAGGTATTACATTATGTTAAATGTGTCAATTCTCTAAGAAGACATAACAATTCTTAATGTGCATACACCTAATAAAAGAGCCTCAAACTCCATGGGGCAAAACCAATAGAAATGCAAGGAGAAATAAATAAATTTACTACTATAGTTGGAGACTACAACAACTCTCTCAAAAGTGGGACATATCCAGCAGGCAGGACATCAGTAAGGATGTAGTTGAACTGAACAACACCATGAATCAATTGTAGATAATTGAAATCTATAGATTACTTCATCCAAAAAACATCAGAATACACATTTTTCACTAGCCTCCATCAAACATTCACCAAGATAAATAACATTTGGGCCATAAAACACACACGTAACAAACATAATAACAAACAGATTTAAAAAACTGAAAATCGTAAGCAGTATCTGCTGTCAGACCACAATGGAGTTAAATTAGAAATCAGTAACAGAAAGGTAAATGGATAATCCCCAAATACGGCACGATTCAAAAATACACACAGGAGTCAGTGAATAAACTTAAAGAGAAATTAAAGAATATTTCAAAGTGAAAATGACATCACCATCATGGTGCTATTATACATCTCTCATTCCATCCCACACCCAACAATATTCAGCATGATTGATGGACAAAACAGCCTTCAAAGGAAATGTGAAACCCACACAGCATGCAAAGGAACACATTTAACAGTAGTGTCACCCATCCATCTGCCAGGTAGCAGGAAAACAGACCTCAGTCCTGGTGTGGACCATAAACCAGGGTCAGCCCCCCGTGCTGTGCTCCCAGGAGCCCCTGGAAAACCCTGACTTAGATAACAAACCACACATGAAAGAGCCTTTGTGGAAGTCCATGTTTTCAGAGAGGCTCCAGTACACTACTAGAATAAAAACTGTATGTATGAGTTTAGACACACTGGAGTAGGCAAAAGAAAGAGTTTGACGTTACCTGCATCGCCCTTTGCCCATGGTGGCATAGCTTTCAGCCAAGGGAGATCTTCCTCAGGCCTGTAACTTCTCCTTTGGGGAAAGGGAAACCATATGAGTGAACAGCTAGCTTCCTCAGCTCTATAAGGATGCTGCCAAAAGAGCTCATTTCCCTGTGATTCCTTCCAAAGTAATTAATCATGGATGGGGATAAGTAGAGCAACAGATAGGGCCCTTGGGAGACACTGGAGGAACAGAGATCCTACAAACTGCATGGCAAACCCCATCAAGAAGCTTGCAAAAGAGGCAGTGGGAATACCTCACCCACAGAATCCCCAAATTATCTATGTGCACCTTCAGCACTCTGCATGCCTCACTACTCATGCCAACACCCTGTGCATGCTCCCAGTGGGAGAAGTGAAAGTAGGCTTTGGCAGATGGCTACCAAGTATGCAGAAAGTCAGCCGAATCTGTGGGACAGGGACAGACAACAAACTTAAGCTCTAGCACCATGTTTGAGAAAACAAAAGACAGGCTGTCAACACTTGGCCCTGGGCATTTTAGTATCCACAGAAGGTATGCAAGCTTAAGAATTATCCTCAAGAGATAGCAAGAAGTATGGAGCACATGTACCCATATAAGTTCTGGAATAATCTCTGAACATCTATTAAGGCTAACAGAAGGTGTTTCTCTCCCAAAGGCAGACAGTAAAGCCTGGAGAAGGTGACTACTACTTCAAATGCCAAGAAGGAAAAACAAAACTTTAAGCAACATGAAAAGTTAAGGTAACATGACATGAATGAGGGATCATAATATCCTCAATTAACTGAATCAGAAGACATAGAGATCTATTATTCACCAGATAAAGAATACCAAAACAAAAAAAGCAGTCTGCTACAAGAAGACACAGAAAGACCATTTCAAAACTCAGAAAAACACTACACTAACAAAATGTGAAGTTTAACAAAGAGAAAGAAATCATAAAAAAGAATCAAGCAAAAATCTGGAGCTGAAAAACACAATGAATGGAATATGGAACATCAACATCAGACTTCATCAAGAAGAAAGAATCAATGATATTGAAGACAAAAACTTTGAACTATTAATTTAGAGGGGAACAAAGTCAAAAGGATGGAGAAAATAAATGTTAAGATAAAAATGATAATTAGAGACCAAGATCATTGCATAATGATTAAAATTATAATCCAAATATATCAAAATTATATAAGTACCCAATATAAGAGCACCTATACGTATTGAGCAAATACTAATAGATCTGAAGGGATAGATAACACAATAACACTAGGAAACTTTATTTTTTTTATTTTTTTATGTTTTATTTATTTCTGAGCGAGAGAGAGAGGGATAGCATGAACAGGGGAGGGTCAGAGAGAGAGAGAGACACAGAATCTGAAACAGGCTCCAGGCTCTCAGCTAGCTGTCAGCACAGAGCCCAACACGAGGCTCCAACCCACGAACCGTGCGATCATGACCTGAGCCGAAGTTGGATGCTTAACTGACTGAGCCACTCAGGCACCCCCCTAGGAAACTTTAATACCTCACATTCAACAGTGGAAAGATCACTCAGTGATAAAATGAACAAAGAAACATTGGACTAGAACCATACTTCAGACCAAATGGACCTAACAAATATCTACAGAACATTCCATCCAACAGCAACAGAATAAACATTATTCTCAACTGTACATGAAATCTCCCTCATCATAGTAGGTTACAAAAGAACTCCTAGCAAGTTTCAGAAGGCTGAAATCATACCAAATACTTTTTTTCTGACCACAATGGTATGAAACTAGAAATCAGTAACAAAAGGAATGCTGGAAAATAAATAAATATGTGCAATTTAAACAACACAATCCTTTACAACTAAAGGGTCAAAGAATCACATAGGAAAGGAAAAAAAAAACCACACCAAAACAAATTAAAGTGTATACACACATACCAAAATGTAGGAGATGCTGAAAAAGCCATTCTAGGATGTAAGTTTATAGTGGAAAATACCTACATTAACAAAAATATTTCAAGTAAACAACTTTAATTTTAACTTTAACAACTTTAACTTTAAAGTAAGTAACTTGGGGCGCCTGGGTGGCTCAGTCGGTTAAGCATCCGATTTCAGCTCAGGTCATGAGTTTGTGGGTTCGAGCCCCATGTTGGGCTCTGTGCTGACAGCTAGCTCAGAGCCTGGAACAAGCTTCAGATTCTGTGTCTCCCTATCTCTCTGACCCTCCCCTGCTCATGCTCTTTCTCTCTCTCTCTCTCAGAAATAAATAAAAAACATTAAAAAAATAAAGTAAGTTTCTTTACACCTCAAAGAAATAGAAAAAGAAGAACAAATTAAGTCAATATTTCATAGGACGAAGGAAATAACAGTGATCAGAGAAGGAATAAATTAGACCAGAAAAAGAATGGAAGAGATGAATAAAACTAAGATTTTTTTTGAAAACGTAGGAGACACTATGACCATTATAAGAGAAATACAAAGGATTATCAGAAACTGCTACGAACCAATCTAAACCAACAAATTGTAAAACCTAAAAGAAACTAACAATTCTTATAAACATACAACTCACTAAAAGGTAAATATAAAGAAATAGAAAACTAATCCAACCAAACCTAAGAAGACTGAAACAATAGCCAAAAGTTCCCCAACAAAGAAAATCACAGGATCATATGGTTTCATTGGAAATTCTATGAAATAGTTAAAGAAGAATTAGCACCAATCCTTCTCAAATTCTTTCAAACTCTTCCAAAATATTGAAGAGAAGATAATCCTCCCGAATTCATTTTACAATACCAGCAATACCCAGATAACAAAGCAATATAAGGATATAACAAGAAAGCAAACCTAAAGACCAACATCCCTGATACATATAGGTGCAAACCTTCTAAACAAAATGTCAGCAAACTTAATTCAAGATCACATTAAAACAATCACACACCATGATCAAGTCATTTATCCCTGGAAAACAGGATGGTTCGATATATGCAAATCAATAAATATAATACACTGCATTAATAGAATGGAAGACTACAAGTGGTCTGATCATCTGAGTAGGTGCAGGGAAAGCACCTACTAAATGACAACATGGTAACACCCTTTCATGATTAAGAAAAACCTCAAAAATTGGGAATAGAAGGAATATACCTCAACATTATGAAGTCTCCACACAACAAACCCACAGCTACCAGCATATTCAACAATGAATGACTGAAAGCATTTCCTCTAGGATCAGTGACAAGAGAAGGGTGTCCACTTCCACATTCGTAGAATGGAAGTCCTAGCCAGAGCAATGAGGTAAGAAAAATAAATAAAAGACATCCAAATCCAAAAGAAGTAAGTACATATGTCTTTCTTTGCAAGTGCTATTATCTTATATATAGAAAACCCTAAATTGTCCACCAAAAAAAAAAAACTATTCAGTAAATTGAAGGATAGGAAATCCACATGCAGAGATCAGTTACACTGAATACACTAATAATGAAATATCTGAAACAGAAATAAAGGAATCAACCCCCTTGTGATACTATCAAAGAACAATAAAATAGTTATGAATAAATTGAACCAAGTAGGTTAGAGATTATTACCCTGAAAAATATAAGACCTTGATGAAAGATAATACAGAAAACACAAATAGAAAGCTATTCTCTGTTCATGGACTGGAACAATTAATATTTTAAGAATTTCCAAACTGGGCAATGCAATCTACAGATACAATGAAATTCCTATCAAAATTCTAATGACATTTTTAAGGAAGGAAGGAAGGAAGGAAGGAAGGAAGGAAGGAGAGAGAGACAGAGAGAGAGAGAAAGAGAGAGGAAGAATTCCTAAAATTTGTATGAAACCACAAAAGCACCTAAATATGCAACACAATCTTAAGAGATACAAGCAAGCCTGGAGGATTGACACTTCCTGATTTCATACTATGTAGCAAAGCTACAGTAATCAGAATAACATGGTGCTGTCATAAAAACAAACACATAGATGAATGAAACTGAACGGGAGAGAGAGCCCAGAAATAAACCCTCACTTATAGTCAATTAATGGGTGACAAAGGAGCTCAGAATAGTCAATGAGGAAAGAAAAACCTCTACATTTTAAAAAGCATCTGCATAGCAACTGGGGAAAAATTATATCAAAATGAAAAGACAATGTATGGTATGGAGGACAATATTTGCAAACCCTATCTGTGAAGGGATTAATATTCAAACTATATAAAGAACTCATACAACTAAATACCAAAAATACAATCCAATTTAAAAAATTGGCAGAGGACATAACTAAACATTTGCATATGTAAACCGCTGAGAGGGCCCAACATTTCTAATCATCAGGGAAATGTAAATCAAAAACACAATGAGGTATAACCTCATACTTGTTACAATGCCTATTATCAAAAAAAAAAAAAGGCAAGATACAAGTATTGGCAAGGATATGGAGAAAAGGGAACTTTGTTCACTATTGCTGGGAATGTCAATTGTACAATCACCAAAGAAAACAGTATGGTGGATCCTCAAAAAACTAAAAGTAGAACTACCATATGATCTAGCAATCCCACTTCTGGGTATATATCCAAAGGAAATGAAAATAGGATCTTGAAAAGGTATCTGTATTTTCATGTTCATAGCAGCATTATTCACAATAGCCAAGACAAGGAAATAACGTTAATCGTCCATTAACAGACCAATGGATAAAGTAGAGGTGAGATGTATAAACACACATACACACACACACACACACACACACACACAATGGAATATTATTTAGTCATGACAAAGAACAACATCTTGCCATTTCCAACAAGACAGATGGATCTTGAGGGCATTATACTAAGTGAAATAGACCATACAGAGAAACACAAGTAGTATCACTTGGTATCACTTGCACATGGTATCACTTACATGTGCAATCTAAAAATGTTTCTCACAAAAACAGAGAGTAGAGTGGTGTTTACCAAAGGCGAGGAGGGTGGAAAGGGATGGAGAAATGCTGGTCAAAGAGTATAAACCAGTTATAAGACAAGTTTTGCTGATTTCAAGTACAGCATGGTGATTACTGTTAGTAATACTGTATTGTAAACAAGTTGGTAAGAGTATAATCTTAACTGATCTCACCACACACAAAAAAAGTGCTAACTATGTGATGAAAATATCAGCTAACACTATGGTAGCACTTATTTTGCAATATACAGGTATATCAAATCAATACATTTTATACCTTAAAATTTACATGGTGTTACATAATTCTACATAAAAGCAGGGGATAACTCAACAATTCCTTTTTTTGTTAAAATTTTTAATGTTTTGCTTTTGAGATAGAGAGAGGGAGAAAGAGAGAGAGAGTTCAAGTGGGGGAGGGGTAAAAAGAGAGGGAAATACAGAACCTGAAGCAGCCTCCAGGCTCTGAGCTGTCAGCACAAAGTCCTAAGCAGGGCTCAAACCCCTGAGCCATGAGATCATGACCTTACCAAAGTTGGACACTTAACTGAATGAGCCACCCAAGCAGCCCTCAAGAATTCTTAAAAATGAAGAAGCCAAGGGGCACTTGGTGTCTCAGTTGGTTGAGTGTCTAACTTCAGCTCAGGTCATGATCTCACGGCTCATCGGTTCAAGCCCCAAACTGGGTTCTCTGCTGTCAGTGCAAAGGCCACTTCGGATCCTCTGTCCCCTCTCCCTGTGCCCCTCCTCTGGTCGTACTGTCTCTTACTCAAAAATAAATAAATAAACATTTAAAAAATATGAAGAAGCCAATAACCTAATTTAAAACTGGATAAAAGACCTTATCAAAGAAAATATATAGTTTGTAAATAGGAATATAAAAAGGTATTCCACATTACATGTGGGAAATGCAAGTTAAAACAATGAGACATTTCTATAAATGTATCAGAATGCCAAAATCTGGGACAGCAACACTACCAAATGCTGATGGGGATGTGAAACAACAAACAGGAACTCTCATCCACTGCTGGTGGGAATGTCAAATGGTCCAACCACTATTTGGTGGTTTCTCACACAACTTGACACATTTACTATATTATCCAGCAATTACGCTCCTTGGTATTTACCCAAAGGAGCTGAAATCTTATATCTACAGAAAATCTACACATGAATGTTTAAAACAGTTTTATTCATAATTGCCAAAAGTTGAAAGTAACCAAGGTGTCCTTCAGTGTATGAATGATACATAAGCCATGGTCCACCTAGACATTGGAATATTATTGAGTGGTAAAAAGAAATGAGCTGTCAGGGTACCTGGATGGCTCAGTCAGTTCAGCATCCAAATCTTGATTCCAGCTCAGGCCATGATGCCAGTATCATGGGATTGGGCCCTGTGTTGAACTACACACTGAGCACGGAGCCCGTCTAAGATCCTCTTTCCCTCTTCCCCTCTCCCCCATTCATTTACACTCGCTTGTGCTCTCTCTCTCTCTAAAAAAAAAAAAAAAAAAAAGAGCTATCAAGCCATTAAAGCACATGGCAGAACCATAAATGCATATTACTAAATCAAAGAAGCCAATGTGAAAAGGGTACATGCCAAGCAATTCCAACTATATGACATCCTTGAAAAGGCAAAACTACAGATATAATAAAAAGATCAGTGGTTGCCAGGGAGCAGGGTAGCAAAGAAACCAGTTGGCAGGCATAGAGGACCTTTAGGGAAGTAAAATTACTCTAGAGAATACTGTAATAATGGATATAAGTCATCACACAATTGTTCCAAACCCAAAGAATGTACAAATCCAAGCGTTAACCCTAAAGTAAACTTACAGATTGCATGATTATGATGTGTCATTGTTGGTTCAACCTTGGTTTAAAATAAATAAATAAATAAAAGTACCATTCTAGTAGTGATGCTGATAATATGGGAGGATATGCATGTTTAGGGTCAGAAAGTCTACGGATGGGAAATGTGGACCTTCCTCTAAACACCGCTCTAAAGCTAAAATTTCCCTTTTAAAAAGTAGTCTTTAAAACAGTATGTACTTACTTAATATAGGTATGCTTCAAACTTTTTCTCCCCTCCCCTCATTCAACAAACTAAATTAGTCGGCTACTATTCAACTTTTATTGTAATTTGAACCCTTCTTGCCAATTAACTTTCATCTTGCCTCCTTTACTTTTTGCCCAAGTACTACTATTATTTCAGTAATTTTTGCTGCTCAAATATGCAAAGATTCTTCCCTGGTGCAAAACAAATAAAAGCAGATTTCCCCAATGTTGAATTATTTATTAAATAGAGTATTTTGTATTCAGCTTTTAACTACCTTTGCCTATCATATTCATTATAGGACAGCTTCAGCCATGTCATTTAAGAAGTGTGTATTAAATACTTGAATTTAATAACAATGGAATTTTGAAAGCTGCAATAGGATGGAGGAGGTCATTCAGTCACATTGGGCTGAATTTTCTCTAAATGAGAAATTAAAGTCAGTGGCTAGGACAAGACAATGTCTAAGGTGGAATCCACACCTAATGGTCTCTGCTAGGAATCTAACTTTGGTGATGTTCACTTATTGGAATGAAATCAATCAAGATCTGACCACTGTAGTCCTCTAGCTCAGACTTTGGTCAGAAAGGCAGGATATAAGCAAGATGATTTAAAATGCACTACACATGGAAGAAACATTAGTTAGCCTGGAAGGTACCCAGCCTAGGAAGGTCAAGGAGAACAAAATGTGTGAGGAATCATATTTAATAAACACCTAACACCGCAAATGCTGTAGGATAATAGAAGACTCTGAAAGGCTACCAGGCAAACCCTGATGTTTTCAAGTCATCTGATCATCCTTTTTTATTCTGAGAATTAGTGAAAGACAAATACTTTTAAACTTTTGATGGTTTCAAGTTAGAAATTCATTTAGATTTATAGTTTCTCTAAGTGAGCCCTGAAAATTTAGCACTCCTACCTGCATCTGGTCAATTCCTGAGTACTTGCTTTATCATAATAACGGATTTGTGCATCTTCTATCAAAATTACAACAGCTAATTTTTAGACCTTTCTCATAATTCTGTGTCATCCATCAAACTGTATAGCAAGTGGGGAATATTTTGAGAATATGAAGGATGGTGTGACTATGACTTTTTCTAGGTGGCCCCAATGTTTTACAAGGATACCTTTTTTTCTCTTTTAGAAAAGTTCATTCAGGATGTCACTCCCTGTCTACTCTACTCTATGAAATGAAGTATTGTCATTTCTTCAATTTCTTACTCCTCTATCACTTTCAGGAATTCAAAAACCAAACAGCACAGTTTTCTAGATTACCCTCATGGATTCTTAAAGTACTTTATCCTTTTCTTTTCCTTCCTTCCTTCCTTCCTCCCTGTTTGTTCGTTCTTTCTTTCTTTCTTTCTTTCTTTCTTTCTTTCTTTCCTTTCCCCTTTCCTTTCCTTTCCTTTCTTTCTTCCTTCCTCCCCTCCCTTCCCTTCCCTTCCTTTCCTTTCCTTCTTTTCTTTTCCTTTTTTTCTTTAAGGAAGGTACCAGGTACCAGCCTGAGTGGCCAACATCCCACAAAACAGGAATCTATATCATCTGACTTGGACAATTAATGTAGATAAAGTAACCTTTCTGCTATCTTGGTGATNCATCCTTCCTTCCTTCCTTCCTCCCTGTTCGTTCTTTCTTTCTTTCTTTCTTTCTTTCTTTCTTTCTTTCTTTCTTTCTTTCTTTCTTTCTTTCTTTCTTTCTTTCTTTCTTTCTTTCTTTCTTTCTTTCTTTCTTTCTTTCTTTCTTTCTTTCTTTCTTTCTTTCCTTTCCCCTTTCCTTTCCTTTCCTTTCTTTCTTCCTTCCTCCCCTCCCTTCCCTTCCCTTCCTTTCCTTTCCTTCTTTTCTTTTCCTTTTTTTCTTTAAGGAAGGTACCAGGTACCAGCCTGAGTGGCCAACATCCCACAAAACAGGAATCTATATCATCTGACTTGGACAATTAATGTAGATAAAGTAACCTTTCTGCTATCTTGGTGATGAAATATTAATTAATGTAGGTAACACTGCAATTCTTTTATTTTTTTATAAAATTTTTCAATGTTTATTTATTTTTGAGGGAACAAGAAAGAGAGAAAGAATGGGGGTGGGTGGTGGGGACAGCAAGAGAGAGACACAGAATCTGAAGCAGGCTCCAGGCTCTGAGCTTTCAGCACAGAGCCTGATGCAGGCTTATGAACTCATGAACTGTGATATCATGACCTGAGCTGAAGTCAGAAGCTTAACTGACTGAGCCACCCAGGTGCCCCAACACTGCAATTCTTTACTTAAATTTTAGTTTAATGTGCTTGAGGGCACTCGTACCATTTCAAATTTTATGCAAAATTGGGTTGGTACAGATTTCCTTAACTGTAACCAGATTCTCAGGCATCACTCAATCCCATGAAAAAGTCAAGAACCATGATGAAGGAAATATATACCATTAATTTCCAAAATTTTTCAAGTTTCTACTAAACTATCTGAACTAACACAACCAAAACATTTAAATATACAAATATTCTAAAAACAACACATTCAGGAAAAGGAATTGTTATGCATTAACTCCAATGAGATAATAATCAACCACAGTGATTTCAAATACATTAATTTCTTAGCTTCGATGCAGTTGTTTGTGGCAATGCTAGTTTCAAAGGAAACATAAATTAGAAGTGATAAAGAACAAGAGAAAGCCTGAGGCTGGCATTCTAAAATTTATCTGGGTTAAAACTATCTTCCTAGTTATTAAATAAAGGGCCAGCCTCACCATTTGTGAGTAACTTAAATAAACTGCCCCACCTAATTGTCATGACATGTCTGCAGCAGGTCCTTGTTCTCACCTTACATATGATCAACGTCAGTGATGCTATGTTTCTCGCCCAAGATCACACACATCACTGTCCTGCATATCACCAATGACATTTCCCAGGCGAGTGAGGACTCCCATGGTCCTTCCTCCAGCCTCCACATTTGTACTGTCATTTGACCTAGGGCTATTAAGCTGATCCGTAGGAGATGCGTTACCATGTGCTGCTCTCTAGTGCTGCCATGTTTGCTTCACTGGCATATAAGCTATAGGGTGGATCCCCTTCTGCTTTCTTGTAGACCCTCACAGGTCAGTGTACAGTAGGGGGCACAATTAGAGCTGCTTCATGGACCTGTGATCTGTACATTCTCACAAGACCCTGTAGAGATGGTCCCTGTGCTTGGTTTAAGGCTCTGCTATAGCCCTCACGAAATGCTTAATAATTTTTCAACGAGTAATTCTTGATTTTCATTTTGCATTGGCCCTGCTAATTATGTAGCCAGGCCTAGGCACAAGATAAGTATTGGCATGTATATAATTGTATCTGTATGCATAAATGGACTGATAAATATTGATGCTTTCAATTATCCACATGAGCTAAAAGGACAGGGACACCTAATAACACCATTACCAGGTATTGTTAAAAAATCATGGAAGATGAGAATATTCTCCTCTCCCCTATAAATGGTTTAGATTTTTCTATGCCAAGAGAAATGTATGAATCTGCAAAGAGATCCTTACTCCAGAGAAAGTTTGTGTTCCAGTTTACCCTAGTGAATATGCATGTTGCATCATATAATAGTGGGTTTTGTTTAGGTTTATTTATTTCAAGAGAAAGAGAGAGAACGAAAGTGGGGAAGGGGCAGAGAGAGTATCAACCAGGCTCTGCACTGACAGTGGGACCGAACTCATGAATGGTGAGATCATGACCTGAGCCGAAATTGGACGCTTAACCGACTGAGCCATCCAAATGCCCCGTCACATAATAGTTTTTCACCCCATGTGATGAACTTTACATTTTTGTGGGGAAATTAAATATTTTCATCTTTTAACAAAATATTCCCAGTTCAAATTAGTTCCATGAATAAAACTGTCTTCATCACCAACACTGGACTCAGACATTTCACATCATCTTGTGACATTCATAAATGAAACATGAGAGGTGAAAAGCAGTGCTACGACTTTAAAAACTTAAGAAAATAAACATCCAGACTATTTTACACTGCAGTCTCCAGCCAGGTCCATTTTACTACTATTTTGGACTGTGTGATGATACAAGTGAAGAAAATGGTGATAAGAAAATTTCCTGGTAAGGATTTGTGTCTTTTAACCAGACTATCCTAATTATAGCAAGAGTCAATGCAACAAATCTGAAGTTTAGATTAAGTCAATAAAAGGCTTTGGAAGTTTGGGGAAAGTATCACTCTTTGGCTCCTACTCATCAAACTCTGACTTAAGGGGTCAGTAACACAGGCTGAGAATCAGATCGGTGTATTTTAAAACCTCCAAGTATGGCTAGGACACTGCTTTCAGTGCAATGATGAATAAAAGAAAAGGAGTTGCTGCTCTACTTTACATAAAAATCCAGCTCACGCTGTAACTGCTAAAACTAGAACTAACTCCTTATAGATGTGTCTGAAATGAACAAATGCTCAACACCAGTCACACCATTCCTGGCATATACCCAAATACACATCAAATTAGTAATATGCCCTGAAATGCACTCTAATACCTCTAAGACATAATTCACCATTGACTTTAGTACTGGGGGAAGTTTCACAAATTCTTTTAACTTGATTTCCCAAGGCTCAGTGATCCCTAAGAGCTTAAACCAACATTACGCGAATACTATTGCTAAGCAGACAAAGGAAACTTGGAAAAATAAAAACTAACGTTGTTGTCCTTCACTAAAAAGTTGTCCGGATCAATTTTAAGCCAAGGCAAGAGAAACTGGTTATTGCCGTATTCAGCTTAAAGCTTTTGACAAAACCCAGGAACAGAAGCTCACATTCCATTTGTTCCAAAGGGCCTTCTGGTTGCTTAAAATACCTTTATTATTCTTGGGCCTGGTACGTGACATGTTCATTTCTCTCATATTGCTGTGAGATTAATTTTTGTAATACAAAGACCCACTCACTGAAATCTGCAAATAAAATAGCACTAATAAGAAATGTACCGTAGGCTTAATTTGAATTATGTTGCTTCAAAATAACTTAAAGATCTCATTTAGTTGTATAGAATGTGAAATTTCAGCAGATCTCACTTTTTTTCAAACGTCTTATGTCTGACCAATTTCAAAAAATTTTCGTTTATATAACCTACAGTTTTTCTAACTTTGAATGTTCTTAGTGAATTGAACATTCTCATATTTTTGTGCTTCTCTCTTGATAAAATATTCTCAGAAAACTTTCCACTGCATTGAACATGTAAATCCGCATTTTGCCCTTTGAAAACTTCGGGCATATTTATAGTCTACTTTAGTGGAAGAGGTGCCGTGACAATACTTGCTGCTTGACAGAAAGGAAGGAAAGGAGGAAGGAGAGCAGAAGTGTATCGATAACAATATAACTGAGTTCCCTCAAGACAACTAGAAAGTATATCAGTGGATGACAAGTGTCTCAGTGGACTGGCAGATGGGCAAATGGAAGCATGGCCGTAGTATATGCAGTTTAACACTGAGTACCCCATAATCTTAAAATGTCCTGGTGCTCCATAACTTTGGAGACAAAAACAGCATGTTTGAATCCAACACTGTACACACTCAGCCAGGAAACCCACTGAACCCATTCCCACGTCTTGTGGGGAAACCACGCTTCTCTGTGACCATACAGTTTTTATGTTCTGTGATATGTTAACAGGATAAAAGATACTAAGAAGGGCACAAAAACGGAACAAGGTAGTGTTTTTATTATCTGTAAGTGACCCAATCTTTCTCCTCCTGAGAAACATAAACAGAATTCCAGTTGGCTTAATAATTTCAGCCCCTGGGGTGCCTGGGTGGCTCAGTTGGTTAAGCGGCCAACTTCGGCTCAGGTCATGATCTCATGGTTTGTGGGTTCGAGCCCCGCATTGGGCTTTGTGCTGACAGCTAGCTCAGAGCCTGAAGACTGCTTCAGATTCTGTGTCTCCTTCTCTCTCTGACCCTAACCTGCTCGTGCTATCTCTCTCTCTCATAAATAAATAAAAATATTTAAAAACGTTTTTAAAAAATAATAATTTCAGCCCTTACCAGTTAAAACCTTTTCTGCCAGGCTCTTGTGGATAAAGCTTTCATGGTTTAGACTGTCTTTTCCTTCCCTTGTTCTCTCTAGAAGAAGGCCGAGAGGAGCTCCGATAACCTCAGTGTCAGAAAATGGAGCCTCATCTTCTGTTCTGATCAGTTTTTCTAATAAGGATTATAAATCATACATGATTTCAAATTTTAAACATTTTCTTATAACAGAGGAGTAGAAAATATTCATTACTGATTAATGGGATCATAACTCATATTTCTATTAATTTCTATGTAAAAAGACTTAAAAATGTCACCTGTGTCTATAAAAGGGCATCACAGTGGTTGAGTGCCATTGACCTCATTGCAAATTTATTCTACTACAAATTTAGTGGAAGCAGCAGCAACAATGATCTCCCTGAAAGTGTTTTCTTTCTGGCATGTGTACTGGGGGTAAATCTTACCATCTAAAAGTTGTCATTATGAAAAATAAGGTACAGTTACAAAGAACTGACCCTTTCTAGTTCACGAGAAAGTTCCTGTTCCTGTATCCAGTCATGTGGGTATCCACAATGGATGTGAAATGTTGATTCCAAGAAAGCATCAAGTTCTCACAGCAAGAAAAAGCCTTATGTCAAATGGATTTGAAAGTATAGGACACAGAAGAGAGAGAAAGATCTGACAAACTGACCAACTGAATGTTAGACAATTTCTAAATCCTACCATGTCCACATAGCAACTTCTTATTGGAAGTTTCTACCTAAAGAGAGAGAGAGGGGCACCTGGGTGGCTCAGTTGGTTAAGCGGCCGACCTCGGCTCAGGTCATGATCTCACAGTTCGTGGGTTCAAGCTCTGCGTCGGGCTCTGTGCTGACAGCTAGCTCAGAGCCTGAAGCCTGTTTCAGATTCTGTGTCTCCCTCTCTCTCTGACTCTCCCCTGCTCACACTGTCTCTCTCTCTCTCTCAGAAATAAATAAAAATTTTTAAAAAAGAGAGAATTCAGCAAGAATGAACTGGCACAGAGGAAGAATAGAAATGACACACAATAGGCCATGTCAACAAGTCCTTTGGGGTCCATTTAAAATGTAAGGCTACAAATAAATAATTTTTTAAAAAATATGTTCTACTAACAGATGGATTGCCTTGAGGGACTGTCCTAAGGAAGAAGGATTGAGGATATACTTTTATGTGAGATTATGAACATTTTCATCAATTACTAAAAAAACAACTAGATTAGTTCAAGATTTCCCAATGAAGAAATCAAGATTTTTACATAGCTTGGATGACAACTTCTGAAGAAAACTGAATGGTTCTATTAATATTGTAGCACAAATTTCAAACATGACTTTGAAGTCAGAAAATTTGAAAATGCACTGCAATTAAAAGTACCAGGTACATAAAATCCACCTTTAATATTTAACTTTGTATTATAATCTAACATGAAATTAAAATATAAACAATCCATTCTCCATTTCTGCACTCATTTAAATAGGAGCTACATTACTGCAGCAGCTACAATGAACAACAAAAATCTATTCTCCTTTCCCAGTGAAGAATAGCAGCATTATGTCAGTGGTGTCTCTGTGGCTTTTCCTGAATAAAGGTGATAAATTTAGCTTTGCATTGGGTCAGTTTACTGCACTCTGCACACTGTTTAGGAAAAAGATTTGTGTTACAACTCTAAATTATTTCCTTCACAATATTTTCTTTCTCTAACTGTGTATTTTATGTTTTCGTGTTTTGGTCTTTTCCATCTCTGTTCAGATCTTTTTTCCTTTTTCCAGTGGAGACAGAGATGTGTGTGTGTACTTATACACACATGCACGCATGTGCACAAACACACACACACACACACACACACACGCCCTTCTGATTCCTGAAACACAAACCATGGTCAATCTAGGGACGTCACACATCACAGAATTTGAAACAAAGTTCACACCTCACTTTCTCTATCCTACCTCTATCTGCAGACATGGACACAACTTCATCCATCCAGCAATTCCTGTTAACTATTTCAAGGAAATATGGGGGAAATCCTTCCAAATATGAGTCAACAAATAATTTATGTCAATAGAGAGATGTGCCCCAGCTTTTTCATTTTAGACAATGTTCTCTTTCCCTCCTAATTTTTTTTTNGTATGGGGGAAATCCTTCCAAATATGAGTCAACATTTATGTCAATAGAGAGATGTGCCCCAGCTTTTTCATTTTAGACAATGTTCTCTTTCCCTCCTAATTTATTTTTTTTAGTTTAAAGAGTGACCTCACCATTGTATTTTATTTAAAAAGGCAACATTATTTATTAACCAAGTTCCCTATCCAGATGAGAGCCCAACCACTGGCATACTGTTTGTATAACCCTTATTTTAAATGCTTTATTCATGTACTTCTATAGTTGTAGGAATATAGTGTATTATTTTTCTATTTCTAAATTATATTTCTACACTTTACATATTATTTTTACATTACTTTTTCCACTCAATTTGGTTTTTGAAGATTATCCCATGTTCATGCAAACAGACCTACCTCATCTTTTAACCTCATGTGCTCTCTTCCAGAATATGGAGGAGCCATACTTTAACCGTTCTATGATGAAGAATATCTTTGTAACTTTCAAATTACTGTTATTTTTGTGAGTACAATAAGTAACATTCATATGTCTTGTGTACTTACACAAAATGTTTTATTCTAATGGAAAAGTGGAATTACTGGATTCTAATTTGTGAGAATTTCTATCACTTCTAAAAGAGGATGACAAATCACTCTCCATGTAGGCTATAATGTTCATTTCCATCAACAGCAAAGACTTGGTGTTTCTCAAGCATGAAAATAGCAGCTAAGTGTCTAAATCTCTTCTACATTATGCACTTTAACCCACATGAATTTTTTTTACATAGAAAGTGAATTCCTGTTGGCAGGATACACTTAATTTTTCCACAATAACCAATTCTCCCGATTGTCTTATACCTCCTGTTAAGTGTAGGCATTTGAGGATGTTACCTATGCCTAGAATGATGCCCTAAGTTATCATCCAAACCAGGCCATATTTGAAAGAAAATCCCAATAGGTTACAGGAGTGGACTCTAGAACAACAGACACAAACCTGGATTGCCCTAAGCAAACTGGAATATATGGTCACCTGACATATCTTAAATAGCGATCTTATTTTTAATCCTACCTTCTCCAGCACTAAAGGTGTTCAGTATCTCCACATATATTTACCATTTGTATTCCTTGTCCTATAAATTGCTTATAATGTGTGCCCATCTTTCTAGTGTTCATGTTTTTTTTCTTACTTAAATTTTAGGGATTCTTTTTATAGCATATGTCTCATCTTATTGGTTTAATAGGCTGTTTATTTTATTTCTTTCTCTGGTGCTTGCCTTTTTTACAATGGCTTATGTCAAATTAAAATTTTAAAATCTAATGTTACATTATTTATGTATTTTTCACACACCCATATGTGCACACATATACACGTATGTTTTTCACATTATATGTATTATATATTTATTCATTTATTTGTAGTTTACACCTGGAAGAATGTATACCAAAGTATTGATTGTAACTATTTTAAGCTAGTGATTTTTATCTTATATAACACCATCATCTTTCAAGTTTCATAAAATAAACACATTCCATTAAAAAATAAATGAATCTGCAGGCCTTAGTGTTTAATATTATGTCTCCTCACACAACGATAATACCCTTACCACCTGAAGATTTCCACCTGAAATCATCTTTGTCCAATTCACTCCCAATAATTCACTCCCACAAAGATTAACCACCTGAGGAAACTGAATTCAACACTTGATTTAAGCCTGATGTCATCAGAGCTTTCTGAGCCATTCTCCCCCCACCTTTCTTTCTAGTTGATGCTATTTGCTCTCAGGCTGATCCTATGTAATTTAGCTGTCATGCCTCAGGATTCCACAGGGTTTTTTTTCTCCATCAAATCAGTCTTTCTCTAACTTTATTTTCCTCCAATATAATTAATGCATTAGTTGGATCTATTTTATTTGTCTTTAATTGTTTTTCCTCAGATAAATTACTCTGGAAAGACAAGCATTTCTACACCATCACCCCCCATACACATACAATTGGACAGCTCATTCTGTCTCCATATAGTGTCAGTAATCTAAAATTAGGGAGTCCTGTAACCCCAGATCTCAAATGGTAACATCTGTATCCATTATATTTAAAGGCATTCACCATGAGATTTTATAGTTAAATTGCAAGCACCCAGACTGAGAAGCAAATACAAATACTCTTAATCTCTTTAGAGTCTCACCTGTTTGTTTGTTTTTTGTTTTTTGTTTTTTGTGGTGTTTTGGTGTTTTGTTTTGTATGTGGATAGGAAAGCTAAATTAATTAAAAATGAATACTCCCTATTTCACAGCATTTTAAATATAACTATCTGGCCATATAACTGGGTAAGTTCAAGATCGGCCTAGAGACTGTTGTTACAGTAATCACTAAAGGATATATCTGGGAGCACCATGGAAACAATGATATATTTAATACTATATCCTGATCAAGCCAATCTTCAATCACCTAATGTATATATAACACCTGTTAAATTGACAAATTTCCCTGAGATGTGTGAAACTAATGCAATAGCTTTCCAAACAACATTTGCCCCCATCAATCCATCAGTCATTTTTGAGAGAAGCAAACAGCAAAATTAGTAAACAGTCCTTGGCATCATTTATATAGACTCTGATTTGGAAAAACTACTCCTGTCTCGTCCATCTTGTTGTGATAAATTTCTAGGGAAGAAAACATCCAGTAAAACTCATTTATCACCAAGATCGTATAATGAAAAATGACAACCCTGGGAAGAAAGTTTCTCAAGAAGGTAATTTCTGGAACTAGAGGGCTACTATTATGACATCTAACAATGTAGCCCTTCCTCACTTTCCTGTTGCCAAGGATTCTGAATGGAGTTGAAAATGCTTATATCCCTCATTAAATGGCTTTGGAACTACAATGTCATTGACCTTGACCACACATAACAGAAATCTTCAGACTATGTGGATGATTATATTAAGGTTAAATAATGATGTTTCTTTCCAGGTCCTTATTAATCTTCACATGTCTAAGAACATGATAGCAGGTGACTCAGAAGTTCAGAACAAATCTTGCCTTCTATCCATAGGCCAGCAGAAAGTAATTAGGCCCAAACAGACTATTGTTTATCTCCGTAAGAAAGCAGGGAGACATAGATGGAGTCAAAGTGAAGTGAGCTGGCTTTTTAACAATCATAAATAACCAAAGTCATAAAGATAACATATCAGGTACTATTAACTGCAGCGATTCAGTGTCTTAAAAGAAAACTCAACAATTGGTCAAAAAAAACCTTCAAGTTCGTTAAGAACAATTATAATTTTCCAAATAAACTGTAAGCCACAAGTGTGTTATTTTTAAAGATATGCCTCCATTAAATAAGCATTATAAATGATGACTGAGTTCAGTACCTTCCTTCAATTCAAGCCTGTTTGAACCACTACATACAGAAATCTATTAGGAAATAATCCGGCTTATGGAAGCATGTTTCTCTTCGCGAAGCTTATTAAAAATTTCATCTTGGACACCAAATATCATTCTTTCACTACATCCCTAACCAGTCGACATTTGAGACAAATCAGAATGGACTGCTAATAAGCAACATCGCTCTAGTTTCTTAAGGTAAACTATTATTTACCTGGACAGAGTCCAAAGGTGAGAAGTCAAATAAATGCTTTGACTGGAGAGATGAAGAAAAAAAGGAGCTGGTAAGAGTTCTAAGGAGTTAAGGAGCTCAGACTGCTGCATTAATGAGAACTAAATGGAGATGATCTTCTCCATTCCTTCTCTCTCTATCTTGAGGTAAACACACTCATACAGTAGATCCTAATGTAACATTTTAGTTTCATTCATGTTCACTATGTAATATTTATAATACAGTACTATAAAAATTACCTCCAGTTTACCCAGAGATAAGTCCTGTTACATATTTGAGATGCCATTCAATAGTGTTCCTATTTGTATATAAAAGGTTCATTTAACGGTTGACACATTTGGAATTATGTTCCAAACACAACTTTTGTTCTCTGTGGGTCATGAGCATTTTTCCACGTGATATTCCCCCAATTTTAATTTATATATTGCATTTTACAGTATTTCTTTACCAGGTCCTTATATCATTCCTCATGTGCACTGTTATAAACATTACTGAAATTCTTACAATCATTTGTGTACAACCTCGTTATACCCTTTCAACAGCAGACACAATGAGTCAATATATATGTTAATGTTACTGATATATGAATATTTTGGGAGAGCTTTTAAAAAATATTGGCACTGGGAGTTTACTGCTAAAGACTTGGATTTGATCAATCCAGCATGAAACCCAAGTTTCTCTGGCTTTTAAAAGTTCACTAGGGAGGGGTGCCTGGGTGGCTCAGTCAGTTAAGCGGCCGACTTCGGCTCAGGTCATGATCTCATGGTTTGTGGGTTCGAGCCCCACGTTGGGCTCTGTGCTGACAGCTAGCTCAGAGCCTGGAGCCTGTTTCAGATTCTGTCTCCCTCCCTCTGTGACCCTCCCCTGCTCACGATCTCTCTCTCTCTCTCTCTCTCTCTCTCAGAAATAAATAAAAAAGCATTTTTTAAAAAGTTTACTAGGTGATTCAAGTGAGCAGTCAAGGCAGAGGCTGATACGTCCATTACCAAGTGGACATCCTTAATCGCAATACTAATTCACACACCTCCAGCATCATGAGCAATTGCCTACTCTGACCAACACTGCAAATTGACCTCATTTGAATCTTTGTCAAATAGGTGGCAATGGTTTCTCATTATCTTCTCATTTTTGATTCCTAGTGAGACTAAACATTTTTTAAGTATTTACTCTCCATTTGTCATTTCCCTTTTATGAATTACCTCTTTATATTCCCTGTCCATTTGTTCAGTTGCAACGTTCAAGTTTTTATTATTGTAAATAATCACTCATGAGAATTAAGTATTCTGCCAAGGAGAGGCAACTTACCATTTATCTTTTAGTTTTGTTGATAGAGTCTATATGAAAATGTAAAATAATTAAATCTATTTTTAGATCGTTTTTCATTATTCTTATCCTTGTTTAAATCAAATGTCAGCTGATGTCACTAAAAATCAAAAGAAAAGCACACATCTCTAAATTCATTTTCTTAGTCACTTCAACACTCCAGTTTCCATTGTATTAGTTCAGTTTACTAATTATCTTACCATCTTGGTCAAGCCATTGTTGTGTTTTTGGGGTGTTTTTTGTTGTGTTGTTTTGAGAGAGAGAGAGCGTGTGGAAGCTGCATAGAGGAGCAGAAATACAGAAAGAGAGAGAAAATCTTAAGCAGGTTCCACACCCAGCACAGAGTCCAACACAGGATTCGATCCCACAATCCTGGAACCATGACTTGAGCCAAAATCAAGAGTCAGATGCTCAACTGACTGAGTTGCCCAGGAGCCTGGGCCATTGTTGCTCTGCACTACATTTACCCAGACCTAATACCCAGCCTCTTTCGTTCATTTACTACTAATTATTCACACCTGGCAATTTGGTGTAGGCTCTTTGAAAGTCTGGGAAAAACCATGTGACAGAAATCAATGTTAAGATGTCCATATGCTTAAAACTCTCTTGGCTCTATTTGATGGGACCACATCTACCCAGAGCTAGCACTTTCCTCTAATTTATGCATCTTTTTCTACAAACATCAAATAGTATTAACAAAGAACAGACTAAGTAGCCCCTTTGTTGTCTTAGATCCAACCAAGTCCTTAACTTTGTTTTGGTCAAATTAACAAAGTCCAAACTTTGTTATCAACTGTAACAGACCCTACTCATATCTCATTGATTTAGTGCAACAGTTTCTGCAGCCACCGTCCAGTGCTATGGTAGAGGTAGAGACGGGGGTGTGTTCAGTTGTTCAGAAGCCCTGTATTCCATCATCTTGTGCTTCCACTCTCTTCTTTCCTTTCAAAAACCAGAGGTCAAAACAAAGGAAGAGAGCTTAGGAAAGGCAAAAAGGCCCTTAACTGCCTTTGTCTTAAATAACACACCTCACTGACCCATGGACTCAGTTGGCCAGCAATATTCACATTGCTGCATCTAGATAGAACTGGGCATGTGGTCTTTGTGTGCTAAGGAAGCAAGACATTTTCCTAAATAATGAGAGTTTCCTTCAGAAACTAATTCTCAACTCAGATGATAAGAAAATTATTCATATGCTCCATTGAAAGACATTCCATACTCTAAAATAAAAAAAATCATTTAATAATCTTTTATATAGCTATTGTATAATTTCATTATTCATATTAAAATATCAATATCCCTGCCCTGCAATTTATTTTGGTGTGGAGGATGGATTAAACTTTATCCCTAAAAGGAGACCAATGGCCCAATGCCACTTACTGAATAATACAGTTTTAACATTTGACATGTTATCCTGATCATACAATATGAGAAAGACAGAATGTTTCTGGAATACCAATTCTATTTATCTCTCTAATTATCCTTGGGGAAAATGTTATTGTGGCTTTATAATTTATTTTAATATATACCATGAAATTGCCCCTTCGTCATACCTGCTTATAAAATATTTTCTTCTTCTAACTGCTTCTTTGCCATATATACCGTATTTGGATTCCATTTTATGTCTGGAATCATATGCCTTCTGCCTGTAGAACTTTAGTATTTCCTGTAGCATAAGGCAGCTGGTTATAATTCTACTTTTATATGTTTGTCTTTTATTCTCCTTTATCTTTTAAATGCATTTGTTTTCGTTGTTTTTGGGAGAGGATATCATTTTCCTATTGTTACCTCAACTTTTGATTGACATAATTGTCAGTTCACATGTAGTTATAATAGATACAGAGAGATCTCGTATACACCTTGCCCAGTTTCCCACGATGGTAACATTCTAGAAACTATAATATAGCGTCGCAACCAGGCTACTACTGACTTGAATACAATGCACTCATCTTACGCAGGATTTCCTCAGTTGTACTTGCACTCATTTGAGTGTCTATCTGTGTGTATGACTTGATGCGTGTCCTACAGAATTTTGTCAGTTGTGTAGGCTTGGACATTTCTATTTTTGAAAGCTGTTTTTTTCTGGAAATAATTGACATTTTTTGAAGTTATCACTGCATTTTCTCCTGGTTTGTCTCCTTTCTTATTTATGATTCAGCTATTATTCTTCTATTTTTCCTCTGCATATCATGTGTCTCTTTTTCTCTGATTGCCTTCAAGATTTTCTTTATGTTTGACTTTCAAGAGTTTGAACATATAATGTCTACAGAGGTGTGTGTGTGTGTGTGTGTGTGTTTATTAGGAAGGATAAATTCCAGACAGTGGACTTTTGGAAGGAATGGAAATTCATTAGTAGATTCAAGTTGCTCAGAGGAACAGAAAGCATCAAGCTTTCCCCTGTGAGAAGGCTATCATGCTTTGACCAAATAGCAAGTGGGGCTTGTAATAGAGGAGGCTGTGTATTTTGCAGTTGGGAGATTTCTATCAGTTCATTTTACTTTATTCACATACATCACTATCACATACTTATTCTTTGGGGGATTTTCTTTCATCTGATCAGGAGTACCTTCAACCCTAAAACATACACTGTGAATAAATTGCTCTTTCTTTCCTGTTTTGAGCAGGCTAAACTAACAGCCTATATACATAATGACATTTTTACATTCTCATTGANACAAGTGGGGCTTTAGAGGAGGCTGTGTATTTTGCAGTTGGGAGATTTCTATCAGTTCATTTTACTTTATTCACATACATCACTATCACATACTTATTCTTTGGGGGATTTTCTTTCATCTGATCAGGAGTACCTTCAACCCTAAAACATACACTGTGAATAAATTGCTCTTTCTTTCCTGTTTTGAGCAGGCTAAACTAACAGCCTATATACATAATGACATTTTTACATTCTCATTGATTTCTCACCAAGAGTAAATAGAGACTACAATTACGGACCAATAAATTGCATTATGTTGTTGACTGATGTGTACTTGTACAAATTTATATGTTTCATTTTCAACAAAAAGCCTAAGCTGCACTCTAAAACAGTTCCAAGTATTTATGAACCATTGAACTACCACAGCATTACTCACGTAAATATTCCTAGTTCTACCACCAACAACGAAAACTATAACTTAGCAGTACCCAACACCAGCCACGATTGTGAGATCATCATGAAGCCCCAAGTCCCGACTGCCTACACTCCCACAGCAAGTGCTAGAGATGGCATACATATAAACTCCTCTGAAAGGGATAGTGATACATCTCTGAACCTCCATTTCCCAACACAAAGGACAAGGACAACCAACCCCAACATTCTCAACCAATACTGGTAGTCAAATAAACTTAGCAGTTTGGTATTACATAAGGTGATCCTAGGTAAGCAGAGAGCTGCGGAATGAAGGGGATTGGACTGCTCTCACCAATTTTACATCTAGTAGGGACACTGCATCAAATTATGAAGCAAATTCCTAAATGCATACATTTTAAGAACTATTCCTAGGCTTTTGTAATCCAGAGCAACCGTTCAAATGCTATTGTAACTCCCATCATCTCCCTTCTAAAAGAATGCGCAGTCTTTATTCACCCGATGCTTGCCTTGATCATCATAAGTACAGCCATCCCTACACTGCAGTGGGCCAGTGGGCAATATGGGAGCATAGGGCCCATGTCTTTCTTTTTTATGCCTGCCTTGCTATATCATTGGTGGCTACATTTTTGCTAACAAGGATCTAGGAGGCACACAGATTAGTAAAAGAAGAGAACCACAGAACAGCTGTGAAGACCCTGATGTTAGAGAACAAACTCATATAAAGCAACTTAGACCCACCCTTTCAAATATTTTTTAAGACCTTAAGTTTACAAACCAGGTAAAAACAAAACAAAAAATCTGCTCTCCCAGTATCTACAAACATCATAAATGGTAACAACCAAGGAGAGAAGTTCTCTCAAACTTATACTTGCTGGCAATGCTTAAATAGTTGAAATCATAGGCACATCTATCGGGGAGTCAGATTTTTATGGCCATGTCTTCTTTGGATCCCACTTCTCAGGAACCCTATGTATAAAGAAACTAAAGTAACAGAATAGGAAAATGCCTTTAATTGTAATTTTGCAATAAAAAATACTGATAGCATTTGACTAAGACTTTTAAAAAGTCTTTTATATATGTTATCAGAGTAATTAATTTTTGCAACCATCCTATGATGTATTCTTAACCTTTTTTGATAAGATAAATGATGTCAGATTAGCTCAATAATTTTTGCAAGTTTACCTGGCTAGTAAGTAGTGAAACAGGATTTAAACTTTAATGTGTAACTTACAACCAAACTTCTGAGTTCTCTGCATTACATGAAACATGAACTCAGGATGGTTTTGTGTAAATATTAATGGCAGAAAATCATTTTTTAAATGTTTATTTTTTTGAGGAAGAACATGTAGGGTAGGGTCAGAGCGAGAGGGACAGAGGATCTGAAGTGAGCTCCATGCTGATAGCAGGGAGTCGTACATGTGGCTCAAACTCACAAACTGTGAGATAATGACCTGGGCTGAAACTGGATGCTCAATCAACTGAGTCACCCAGGAGACCCCCACCCCCAAAAATCATTTGAATTCCTAATCATTATTTACATTGTTCATATTTCAGTAATTTTTTACAAACTTCTCAGACTAGAAAATTTTGTTGGTTCATCAAAATGTGAGATTAAGGAAACTGGCTAAGAGAAACACAGGTAAGGACCGTGTGAGGACTCCCAAAGATATCCAGGTTCTAATCCCTGGAACTTATGATCCTTATCTCATATGGCAAGAGGAACTTTGCAGGTACTAAGTTTAGTATCTTGATATAGGGAAATTATTCTGTGTTATCTGGATGAGCCATACATGTAACCCCAAGAGTTCTGGTAAGAGAGAAGCAGGGCTATTTGATCACAGAGAAGAAGGCAATGTGATAAAAGCAAACACATCTGAAGATGCTATATGGCTAACTCTGAAGCTTTAAGAAGGGGCCGTGACACCAAGAACTCAGCTTTAGAATCTAGACAAAATAAGACACTATGTAGGTGGAGCTGGCTAGGCGTAAAGCCAGGTGAAGAATCCATGTTACATTCAAGGTCACATAAGCTCCCTGAATACCTAAGTCATTAACTCACTGGGAATGTAAATTGGCACATCCACTATTGAAGGCAGTGGAGGTCTTATGGAGGTTGCTCAAAAAATTAAAAACAGAACTACCAACTGATCCAGCAATTCCACTTTTGGGTATGTATCTGAAAGAAATAAGATCACTATCCCCAAGTATTATCTGCACCCCCACATGTATTGCAGCATTATTCACAACAGCCAAGACCTGGAAACAACATAAGCAGTCACTAATGATGAACAGGTAAAATGTGGTGGTCACCGAAACGAGTCCCCACCACAGGCGTGGTCCCCTTCCAACCCAATGAGAAGTACAGCTGCTTAAACCGGTAAGTCACAGCCTGAGCACCACCAACTTACCCAAATTTCAGGGTAGCAGTTTACCCAAATTGCAGGCCATGGTCTTCTGAGTAAACCAATAGCCTCAGGAGCATAATTTGCTAAATACACATGTAAGAAATGACAGCAAGTGACACTAGTTATCTTGGTCTGTTTTACATAATTTGTCAACTTATTGAGTGCCACATGGGAATCAACTCCAAGAAGAGAACTCTGATCTTCCAATGGCTTGCAACAGCCTCTTAGGAAGGGCTAAACCTTCCTTTGTGCTCTGGAGTGAGATTTCAAACATGTTGAGACTCTGCTGAAGCATTAGTCATTCTGTTTAACACAGAATAACGCCTGGGCACCAGCACAGACCTTACAGTGATCCTGAGAGTGGATGACTAGGCGATGGCTACATGGTAAATGATAGTCAACAATAGTTACAAAGTTGACACTTGACTTGTCCGTGGAACGTGGCTGGATTGTTCACATGGTTACAAAGACTGACCCCCAAATTGGAGAAAGATGTTACTGTGTTAAAGGTTAAGGAACTGTCTTTTCTATATGCCTTTTTCCTCCAAAATATTCATTTCCTGCCCAAATTAACTCAACAACCTCCTACTGTTCTTGCCTCCAGTCCTGTCCTGCTCTAATATATTCTCTGCACTTCAGACTGTGAACTTTCTGAAATGTAAATCAGATCACATCTTTTCCCCTGCTTTAGAATTCATAATTGGCTCCCTGCAGCCTTGAAAATCAAGTCTACACTTCATGACTGAGTCTTACTTTGAAACACACATCTTAGTGCAGGCTGGTTCTTCACAGGTGTCCCAGGAAGCACAAATGATGGAATGGAAAGAAAGTGAGAGAGGGAAAGGAGAAAAGTCTCTAAGTCATGCGGTAAGAAGTACGTAACCTCTGTGGGTACTGGGTCTCAGCACCACAGATATATGGGTGTGAAACACACCTGAAGACTGTTGTCTTCAACTGTGAGTTGGGGCTGGGGCATTGGCTCACTGACAACCACTCCCATTTGTTAACAGCACCTCAAAGCATAGTAACACCTAATCCAATCTTTTCTAGCACTAAAGGCAAATCTCAGTCACCCAAGAGAGAAGCAGAGAGTTCTGTGGTGGACAGGTGTCAGGGCTCCAGAGACTGCCATCCTTCAGCTGCAGGTCAATCCAGGAAGGCTCAGAGGACACAGGTGGACATTCGTGAGTTTACTTTCCATTGCATAACAGACCCTTGTGTTGTGGCACTGAACTCACCCCACTCCTCTCTGGCTACTTGATCCTATGATTCACCTACATTGAACTGTCTTGGCAGGACATTGATCTGGGCACCAGTAGTTATCTATTAGAAATTCTTCTAGTTCCCTTTGGCCAATTCAGAACACATGTTGTAAAGTTTTATCAATGAGATATATAAATAGCGGAGCTTTGTGAGGGTATATACTCAAGATTTTTGAATTTAAACACCTGTTTAGCAGAAGCGAGAGCAAGCTGTCAAAACTGGGCTATTTATTTACTTATGTTTATTTATTTTGAAATAAAGAGAGCAGGAGCAGAGAGGGGCAGAAAGAGAGTGGGAAAGAGAGATTTCCAAGCAGGCTCAGTGCTATCAGCACAGAGCCCTACTCCGGGCTCAATCTCACGAACTGTGAGCCAAAATCCAGAGTTGGACACTTAGCCAAGTGAGCCCCTCAGGTGCCCCAAAGCCAGACTTCTTAGCCAGTAAACTCAAATTCTTTTTCCTGCTGTTTTACATGAAAATAAAACATCCTTTTGCTACACAGGCACCAGTGTGTTCACAAGCAGGCGACTTGGGGCCAGAGTCCCGAACTCTCCATTGGAGAAGATTGTTCAAGGTTGCTCTCAGGAAACCAAAGTAAGGTACCTGGACTCTTTTTGCAATGGTGCATGTGAAAGAGCTACCTATGATTCTATGAAACACTGCTGAAAATAAACTCCCTTCCCAGGGCCATCACCAGCAAAACCTAGCTGGGGAAGGTGACAAGGGGCTCCATGGACAACATTGCAGAGCAAGAGCAACATGTGCGCATCCACTGAAATCTTTGGGACACTGCACAGTGGAGAAGATAAATGGGGAACAAATAACCTGATGTTTGCGCAAAGCAAATGATAGCACACAATCATCAGAATCAATGCAAATAATTGCTTTTCCAGCTACCGGATGTTTGGGAGTTACAGTAAAAAAGGTCAACAGAGAAAACTGTTTTACCTATATGCCACTTAGTGTTCAAATGAATGTTAATTGTCCTCATTTATAGAGTCTCATAAATGCATATGACCAAAAAGGAACAGAATTGTTAATGACTAACGTCTGACTCATCTCTCGAACTGTGTGCATGGAGTCTATTGCCAAAACCTGTCACTTTTTTCCTCAAAACCTCTACTGTAATTATACCTTCCCTATCTACTGTGGTTTACAGCACACATACATCATCTCACTAGAGACTTAAAAAAGCACGGGGACACTATTTTACAAATTATTAAAACCGGCCATCAGCAATATTTAAAAAAAAAACTGGTCCAATGTCACTCCAATAGTAGATGGTATCATTGCAATTTCACATGTAGGGGGAATATCTGTAAGGCACCATCCAGACTGAAAATACTAAGGTCTGGTAATTACACACCCTCCTTAGCTTCAATGGTCTGTCACTGTCTTAGCCTAAGACTGGACCATTTCTTACTGAGGCAACTACAATTTGCCTGAAAGCAATAATCTCAGAGAGCCAATCTTTTCTCTCACCGTGTCTCACTCTTTCTTCTCTAAAGCATGATAACAGCTCTCTTTGCTCTTGTGATCACAGCCGAGATGTTTAGCCTATTTTCCCCAAGTCTCCTATTAAGGAATGAATTTGAGCTTGGTACCCCCCTGCTCAGGCCTGGGCTATTGCTACTTGATTTATCATTGGCTTATTTACATACCCCTCCCTCACTGCAGGTGCAAGTCCTACACTACCGTCACCCCGAGGTTTCAAAATGCTGTCTGAAATTCAAACACGAGCATTTGATTTAACCTCCACCTAGCAACAGCCAGCAGCTTCCTCTGCATCCGTCCTCATTTGAACAACATTTAATCGCCCCCCCCAAATGAGTTTTCATTCTTTTTTATGGCTGAGTAATATGCCTTACAAAAAAGTGAGATCTTACCATGTGCAACAACATGGATGGACCTAGAGCATATAATGCCAAGTGAAATAAGTCAGAGAAAGACAAATACTGTATGATTTCACTCGTGTAGAATTTAAGAAACAAAGAAAAACAAAGATAAATGGACAAAAACAAACAGATTTTTACAGAGAACAAGCTGATGGTTGCCAGAAGGTGGGTGGCTGGGGGACAGGTGACACAAATAAAGGGGATGGAGAATATACTTCTTGTGATGAGCACGAGGAATGTACAGAATTGTTGAACCACATTGTACACCTGAAACTAATACTGTAGATTAATTATATTTCAGTAGAATGTTAAAATTTGTTAACAGATTTTAAAAAGTTCAGGTCATTGCTATCTGCTGCAGATGGCAAATTCCTGGAGGGCAACACAAAGCATCTAGACTTTTTGTTTTTTGCTGCTTATTTTTGACAGAGAGAGAGAGAAGAGAAAAACTGATCTGAAGCAGGCTCCATACTGACAGCAGAGACCCCAATGTAGGGCTTAAACACAGGAACCAAGAGATCATGACCAGAGCTGAAGTCAGATGCTCAACTGACTGAGCCACCCAGGAGCCCCAAAGCATCTATACTTGTATCTGTCATTTGTAGAACACAGAAAAGTAACATTTAATGTGTTCTCTAAGGGAAAGTATTTTCATTTTTGTTCCAATTTGATATTTATATGTGTCAGGTTTTGAATTTATTTTGCTCAAAATGCCAACTTAAACAAATCTCAACAGGGTTTATCAAAGTTATCCTAAAAACGGTCTCCCAACACCCCTCTGAAAATGAAGCCTCTGGGTATTTTATTTCTGTGACTTGACATTCAAGGGAAATCTGTGGAAATTTTATGTAGGGATACATTAGCTATATTTACTTTTACTCTTTGGGATTTATGAAGAACAATATGAAAGTTGTTATTTTTAACATTCATATATGTTCTTTCTGTTTGCAATGTGGGTCTGTGCATCACAAAATAAAAAGCATGAAGAATCTCCTAGAGTATAAATAGAGCTATAGGTGGGCAGTAATTTAGCACTGTTTTTGCCAATATCATATCTCTGGCATCTCATTGACTTAGAATAATCCCTTAATTAAAGTGTTTATTAAATTCAACTTTAACAGAAAACACACTTTTCATTTTTAAGTCATGGGCAATACAGGAATTTAAATTTTGTGACTTCAGTCCTGTGCATGATACATTCTTAAAGGCGTGGGTGCTGATTTGAAAATGGCTGGTCTAAGACACCGGGTTCAATCATGCCTAAGTGTGTATGTGCCTCCTAGAAACACAACAGAAGCGACCAGTGATTAAAAACTACATCCAGGTCACCACCAAAGATTCCACAGCTTTCTTAGGTACACCTTTTGACTCATTTCTCATTTCCAGGATGCTTCAAAGACAAAAATGTTCCTTAAAAATATCCCTTGGGGCCATGCTTTCCTTTCTAATCCCAAGCCATCTGCTTGATGCAAGCCTCTCAACTTCTCACATAGGATTCCCTACAGACAGACTCCTTGAAGATATCCTGACTCTCAGATTTTCCAATTCTGAGTCATTATTCCCAGTACTGCCCAACCCATCTTTCTCAAGCAAGCATCCTGTATCACTACACTTACCCAAATTATTATTTCCTTATATTCCTGTTCATTAACACAAACCTTCTCCAACTTTAAAAGCTTTCTATAAGCCACGATATGACATCTAGCCACAATCTTGACTTATCCCTTTCTATTGCCATACCCTGAGTTAGCCTCTAACCCATCACCAAGTCTTATTGCCCTCAAGTCCGAGAGAGTAGCTTCTGCCTCACTGACTACATCAAGTCTCTGTCATGTCCTGGTCCTACTGACTAGACAGCACAGTGATTAAGAGCACAGACTGCTTCATGTCAAAGCCCGGACTGCCCATCTACTGGCTATGGAAGCCTGGCCAAAGTAATTGATCTCCTAGTACTATCTTATCTGTATAGTAAGATACTATATAGTATTTTTATAGATCTTTATATCTAAAATGGTGGATTAATGGGGCACCTGCTTGGCTCAGTCAGGTAAATGTCCTGCTTCAGCTCAGGTGATGATCTCATGGTTCATGAGTTCAAGCCCTGCATCAGGCTCTATGCTGTCTATGCTGACAGCTCAGAACCTGCTTCGGGTTATGTCTCTCTGTCTGTCTGTCTGTCTCTCTCTCCCCCCTCTCTCCTCCGCTCATGCTCTCTCTGTCTCAAAATAAATAAACATTAACTAATTAATTAAATGGAAGATTAATAACCATACCTACCTCACAGAGTTGTTATGAGTATTTAATGAGATAATAATTATAAAGTACTTAAAATCCTGTGGGGTATACAGTTAAGTGTTGTGTAGGTATGGGCTTGATGAGGATGGTAACGATTATCCCCCTCAATGTGCTATATACCCAAGAGCCTGAATAATCTTTAAATTATTTAAGTCCTGTTTTCTCATATTCTTCCTTAAAACCTTCCCAAGAATTTCTATTCACTGCACTTGGGACAAAATCCAAATTCTCTACTCCGCCCCTTGGTGCCCACCATAATCTAGGGCCTGTTTATCTGCGTAGTTCATCTTGAGCCCCTGCCCCCCTTCCTTCCTTTGTTCCAGTCTCTAAATTTATTTGTTTTTTAAACCCATCCATCTCTTTCTGTGTTACCCCTTCTCTCCTCTCCTCTCCCTGACTTGGCTGGCTCCTTCTCAATATTTAGATCTTGGTTTGCGAGTCAACACTATAGAGATACTCTACCTCACTACCCTGCCTAAAAGAGCCCCCGTGTCCAATATTCACTGTAACAGCATCTAATTCATATCCTCCTCACCACAGTATTAGTAGTATTACTGATGTTATTACTTAACCATAAACTTGCTTTGTGTCTTTATTTGCTTCCTTGTTTCTTCTTTGCTGCACTCAATTATGTCAGTCACCTGGTGGTAGATACACCATCTGTCTTTTTAAAAATTCTTTTTAATGTTTTTTATTTATTTCTGAGAGGGAGAGACAGCATAAGCAGGGGAGGGTCAGAGAGACGGGGAGACACAGAATCTGAAACAGGCTCCAGGCTCTGAGCTGTCAGCACAAAGCCTGACGCAGGGCTCAAACCCATGAACCGTGAGATCATGACCTGAGCCAAAGTCTGATGCTTAACTGACTGAGCCACCCAGGCACCCCACCTTCTGTTTTGTCCATCAAAGAATCACCAGCACTGGACAGAGCCTACTTCATGGTGTGCACGCCATCACTAATTGTGGAATATCTTATCAGTGATTTTATTCAGCTATTTGTCTCTATTCCCAGATTCCTGCTCCCTGCTGTGTTCAGGCCAATTACCTCTTCTTGGCCTCCCAGATTTCACATAGCCCCCTTGATAGAAACACTCTACCCTTGCAACTTAGCCTACCAGAAATATGAAGACAAAATCTGAAAAGACTTCTGTGCACTCTCTGGTCCTCACTGGTCTTCCTTAAACATTTCTCCACACAGTTCTAATCCTCATGTATACATAACAATATTCTAATTCTTTAATATACATTGCTATCGTTTCCTCAACTAAACTCTTTCTGTTTTTATATTTATTTATTCCTATAGTATAAAATGTCAAGAATAGAATATCAATAAGGATCTACAGTTAGGTAACTTTATATTGGAAGGGTCTTAAACAAAGCAAAGACTCCTGTGTATATGCTAAAATCCTAAGTACCCAAGAAAGCTTTCATCTGAACACCTTAATATCAGTTTTTCGAAATAAATTCATTTCTCTCACCAAAAAGATTTTTCTAAGTTTTTTAAGAATTTGGTTTTGCTTGGGTGGTGATGACACCTAAGCTTCCCAAAGTATTCCAGCCTCTAAAAATTGCAAGAACAAGACATACTGGAGACCATATGGAAACAAGTTCAGCAAGAATTCTGTGTAGTTAGCATCTGCTTCTATCAAAATTGGTACAGAAACTGATAACCTTGGCTTTCTATTTCTTCTCTCAGGCTAATGCTTCAAAGGATGGTTTCATCATGGACTACTTTTAGAAAGCATTGGGCCAAGTTCTTGATTGCTGAGTTATTAAAGAAGGAAAAGTTCAGTGACAGCTTATGCTTGCTTCTCGTTGAATTCAAGAGGGTTGTACCATGTTGTCAAGGCTGCCGTTTCAATACAAACATCTCTGATCCTGAATATCAGTGCTGTTGACTCATGCTTCTTTGTCTAACATGAACTCAGAGATATCAAGTGTGAGAGTAATTTTTATAAATATTGTGAACCCTCAGAGGCAAAGAAAGACTTAACCTTTGTGGCCAGGTAGTTTCTGAGGTTCCTCACGTCAACAAGAAGCACACGATGGCCTCGGCTTCTCCTATGTACACCTCTTGCTCTAGAAATCACTTATCCTCACACTCGTCAAAAAATTATGGACAGCCATCTCTGTACCAGCCACTGTGTTGGGTGCCAGGAACATGGGAGTAGAAGACAGGCAGAATAAAAGATCTTCAAGGGCCTTGATACATTCCACTGGTGATCTTCAGCTCATTCCTCTCTGACAGAAGCGTGCTTCAAGGCCTCAGAGCATTTTCCTCATCCTTTACCCCCCTCGGCACTGAAAAGCAAAATAATGATTCCTTTTGCCCTAATTTGCCCCCTAATTCTTTTTACACTTCATAATTTCTTTCTTCTAAACACTCAAACATTTCCCATCTTAACAGTAGCATATTTATGAATGTAACGCCTCATTATAAGAACACACTGTTACTTTACGTACCACTAAGAACAAAAAAATACCACTGCCAACTAAATTATGTCACAATACTGTTTGCCACTTGTAATTTTATGTTACAAAAAGAGCTCATTATAACTTTATTAGACCTAAGGGGATTTTTTTTCCTCCTCCTATTATTGGTGTGTATATAAAAAGAAATACAAACAAATTACCAACATTTCTTCACATTCCGATTCAAAAATCCTCAACAATTCAGAGTCATTAGGTCCATAATTTTCTATCTAAAATTGCCCTCTGTGCCATAATATCCTTGGTGAAACAGCATTTTAAGTATAGTTGACAAAGAATGTTAACATTACTTTCCAGTATACAACAGTGATTTGACAATGAGGTCACATTTTTAAATAGTGCTTCACTGATGGTTTTCAGGATTCCCTGGCAAGGTGGGGATCATAAGGTTATCAATATCAATACTTAGCTATATATCTATACAGTAATACAAGTTTTAATGCCCAAATATAGGCAATAACCACACTACAATTGGTACATAGATGAAAGTAACTGTATGACACACTTTGATTTCATACGTGTTAAAATGTAAAAGGAAATGTGACTCTTAGAAATGATGACATAAATCACACTTAAAATGTAAGCCAATTTTTAAAATACTATATTCATTATAGCTGCCAATTTTTTTTAAGTAGGCTCCACGCCCAGCTTAACATGGGGCTTGAAATCACGACCCTGAGATCAAGACCTGAGCCACAATCAAGAGTCAGATGCTTAAACTGACCAAGCCACCCAGGTGCCCCCAGAGCTACCAATTTTCAAAGAAAAATACCCACAAGTATCCTTAAGGGCATGATCAGCCTCATGCAGATAAGCCGTGCATGTATGGACAGTTCCAAAACTGTGTTTAAAACTCCCCACAAATGCAGTAATTCTCATTGGTTCCTAATGTTGAAACAAGAAATGTGTTCTTCAAAAGTTACCAGTGTCTGCTGTGTTTGTTCTGAGGAAAACTGCTTAAAAGTGAAACATGGAGATCTGAGACGGCCTACACAATCAGCTTTGCCAAGAACCTTAATTTAACATCATAAAATCCTAGAGCTGGTAAAAATTTATATGTTGTCTAGTCCCAATATCCTCCTTTGTCACTGAGGAAACCAAGGCCTGTGGTCACTAATGTACACTAGACCTGACGTTTCCCTTGCCATAGCTATGTCTACCACACATTGCAGACCTTCTCTGGAGGTAATGTCAGCACTAATCCAAGGGAACTGGTACTCCACTCTCCCTGTGTGATACAATTGGGCATTTAAAAACATTTACTGCAGAGGCGCCTGGGTGGCTCAGTTGGTTAAGCTTCCATCTTCGGCTCAGTTCATGATCTTGGGGTCCATAAGTTCAAGCCCACATCAGGCTCTGTGCCGACAGCTTAAAGCCTGAAGCCTGTTTCAGATTCTGTGTCTCCTTCTCTCTCTGCCCCTCCCCTGCTTGTACTCTGTCTCTCCTTCTCTCAAAAATAAATAAATCAACTTAAAAAAATACTGCACGGACTGAAAAATACCTTTAAAAACATTCTATAGGCAGAATGTGAAATGACCTAAGGACCTCTACAAAAGATAGAACTGTCTAATAATGAGTAAGACAGAGACACCTAGAACAAAGGTCAGTGATCTGCAGTTCATGGGCAAAATCCTACTGGCCACCTGTTTTTGAAAATAAAGTTTTATTGGAACATAGCTCCACTCATTTGTTTCTGTATTTCCTGTGGTCGTTTTCAAGCTACAACAGCAAAGCTGAGTAGTTACAATGAAGATCACATGGCCCACAAAGCCTAAAATCATCACTATCTGGCCTTTTAGAGAAAAAGTATATCTTCTCCTTTCTGGAAAGAAAGGCTTACAGGGGCCAGAGGCAGGAATAGCAAAAGACTGTAGCTTCAAGATCCACAACAGATTTTATGACTTGATGATCTGGAAAACACCATCCCTTTAAACATATGTGTAATCACAGCATAGTTATTCATAATTCAGCATCCCATAGGAGAGAACATGCACAAACATGTGCACACATACACACACTCAGGAAAGAAGGTGGCTTTTATTCATTGTCTGTAAGAGCTAAAATCATCACATTGTAATTAAATAATCAATTAACCTCTTGATGCATTTACTTGTTTCTCAAAACCCTTGGCCACTATGCTTGAGCTAGGACCTCAGACCTTCAGTATCCCCACTTCTGGGTCATCCAAAAGAGTAACCGGCCCCTCAGCAATGCTTCTAGAGTAAAATTCTTTTCTGACAGACATTGATACTTTCCTCAATACCTCCTGCAAATAGTAACTCTCCATAAACATAAGGAGGGTGCAGAAGTTCTATTAATAAAAAATATTGTAAATTAAAATACTGCTTGTATTTTTATCCAAAAACTTGATGAATATGTATAATCCTTTTTTAGAATAAAATCCTATAGTTATCAGGAGCTCAGACTTTTGGAATAAACTGTGCTCCTCACTTAGCACGAAAATATCCATTTATGCTAAGCAAATCAGGGGACTGCCCTGATGGTGAATACAACGGGACTCAGCATGATCAACATAAATGAAGCAAGGATTTAGCTCATAAAAAGAATGGCTAGATTTATTCATAAATTGATTTAGACAGTGATTCTAGACGAAATAAAGGTTATTCTGCAGAACATCCTGTGGGATTTACAAAATTAGGACTTTGAGCTTCCAAACGGATGTGGTACCCTGCTAGATGGAAAACACCTACCTACAGAAGCACCACTTGAGGAGCACAGTCTCCCAAGGTCTTCAGGGCCACTGCTATAATATTTTATAGGCAGTCCCCATAAGAACAGAAACATCCTGAAATGCATTTCATTAAAGGAGTCCCTCAATTATGCTTCTAAAAAACTACTCTGAACTCTAGTAGATTCTGTAAACTTTCCAACAGAGAGGTGTATGTATGCTAATAGAGCGTCGGCCAGCAAGCACTCCCAATGCAAACGCCGGGGTACATCAATGTCAACGTAAGAGATAGGTTGGCAGGCATCCACAGAGAGTTTCTCCTAAGCCTGCAAGAATGCTTTGATAGCCTGCACTCAGGGAGCACAGTCCTTTAGATACTCACGCTTTTGAATCCCTCATTTTCCTTCCAGCTTGATTTATAATATCTGGGTTCATTCGCCCTCCATCCAAAACAAACTTACTGAGGATTTGGGAGAAAACAAGAAGATGTGGGGATGTGGAGAACTCCAAAGACGACAAATGTGGCACTAGAACGTTAGACAAAGCCCCCAAGAGGGATGCAGAAAGCAGGAAATCAGATCTACTTGAATAAAGGAAAATAGGATCCGAAAAGAGAGGAAGCCCCATGAAATGGGAGAAGACATATTGGCAACAGAGGAATGCAGGCACAGACAATACCCAGATGGGGCTGAACTAGCTGTTGGGGGCGTATAAACAGCACCATGATTTAACCATTGCCTTGGGGGAGTTGTAAAATGTTTTGTTCCTGGAAATGTTTACACACAAGGTAGTAAGTTGATACAGAGAAGTAATTTAGTTCGTGTCTCTAGATGTCCTTCCAACTCAGATTGGGTGATTTTCTAACTTAAGAACGGCTAAGGTAATGCCAAAAAAATAAAAATCAAAGAGCCCATGCTTATGTTCAGCATACACACAAGATTTATGGTCAGCCTTGGAACTTTGTTCCAGAGTAACATGGAGTGAATTTCAGATCCATCGTTCTGCTGGTAATCATTTGTTTAAGTGCTAAGAGTGACTCAGTACATTTGTGGAACAACATTCAGTCTATACACGTAATTGCCCTCCTGGCTCCCTTTACCAATTTTCTTAAACGCCAAATCAAATAGATGTCTAATCAGCTTTCCAGTGGTCTTCTTAAAAATACCACAATTTCTGCGGATTCTGCTAGATTATTTCCATATTCTTAATGACAGGCTCAGCCTAAGTTAAACCAGCTAAAGAAGTTTTTCCCCCAAATTTTACAAAAATGTTGACTCCATTCTAATGCAATGTTATTCTACATTATGAGCTATGCTTTTCTGAGAAGGAGCCTGCTTATGTTTTCATTCCAGTGTGTTCCAATGGGTTCCATTTGGGGAATGAGACAATCATTTACTCTGCATTTATCTACATTTTCAATAGTCTCTGTATTTTCCCTTCAGGCCTTTCTCACACACATAACAAAAGTTTACATTAATTTAACATCAGGCAAATCAAAGCTTCAGGGCAGTAGCATTCTTTAGAAGCATCCTTTTAATACTCCCTAATTTATAGGCCCATTTCATCAAGAGTAATATTGTATTTTGAAGACTTGCCTTGATTTACATACATTATTCAAAAGCTTCATAAGTCAGGCAGAGAAGGACAAATATCATATGTTTGCACGTATAGGAGNTTTTTTTTAATCCACTCTGAATGACACTGAGCTACTCATTCATTATTTCCTTGGACAAACCTCTATTTTCTGTTCCCCTTTTCTTTTACTGCAGTAATTACTCACTTTCGGTTCTTTTTATATGCCAACCAATTCATCACATATATTTGTTATTTTCTCATCATTTTCTGTCTAAATACAGCCTGTGACATCTCACCAATATTCTATTAGAGCCCACTATTTCTGCTTTTATTTGAATGCTAGTTAATGCAGTCTTAAGCATCTTGGAGGGATTAATGAATATATAAGAAAACGGACGGTCCTAACATTTTAAGGTCATCAACCCTGCTGCCTACAAACTCAAAAAGATCCTTACAACAAAGTAATATTTTTCATGTAGCATCTTTAATTTAAAAAAAAAAAAAAAGGAAAAATGACCTATTTTCCCTAGGAAAACTTTTTCAGACATAATAGGATCTCATGAATTTAAAACAAACTTCGGAAATGTCAAAGCAGAATTTTTGAGACATTATTTAGAGTATGCTACTTTATTTATATACAAGAGACACCAATTAATAGATCAACTTCATTAATTAAAGATAAAAACAGAGGAGAAGGAAAAAACAGTGTGAGGGTGGCACACTTTGTTTACTTTCCTTGGGTAAGCAGCAGCGAGCCAGCAGCCAATCCAGACATTCCCAAAGAAACAATTTCACCAACGTATGGATTCTCTGACAAGCAGGGTGAGTCTGGCAGTGAAAAGCATGTAAGCAGCTGTCCCTGCACGGCTGTCTATGCCCTTTGCTAGGCGCTTCCATTTTAGGCTAGTTCTACAGCATTTCTCTTAGGATTTCTCAACACCCCTGACTGGATGCAACTCCCAGCTTGGCCATGAGAAGGAGCTGACACAGTGTTATGAAGTCAACACTGCTTAGGGACAAGGGTTTTCTATTAGCATTCAAGTAATGAATATATACACAGCCAAGGTGGACAAGAAGCTTCAGGCCCAACCCCCACATGTCATTTTGATGAGATCCCATTAGTCTTTGAGCACATGAGTCTGGCACATGTTTTGGAACCTCCTTATACTTTTCAGCCCAGACCAGGAGACAGCCATGTCTGTAGGGTCATTTCACTCATTTCTGTTAGGGAATGTATTTACAAAACACATTAGGAGCATCAGTGTGCTCACTGCTAGAAGGGTATTATTGTTTCCAGGTCTTTCTACATTATAGAATAAGAAAACACACCTATGCTTTCAAGTCACATTCAACACAACCAGGTCTGAGAAACATTTATTGGGAAGCTAATGAGCTCTTTTTAAGCTTCTATATGTAATTCTCTTCTCCTTAAAGAGATTCTTCAAAATGGGAAAGCTTCAAATCTCACCAAACTCTATTTACCATGTTTCCCCATGCTCTAACACAGGATTTCCTCATATCCGACAATACCCCTGTTGTCATCTGAATTGTTCCACGGTGAAACCAGATTCCCAAAAGATCAGTATCTTAACTCTCTTGTTCTGTCTCCTGATATACACACGATAGTTTCACAATGACAATACCGTTAGCAATACTTACAACAAAACTGCTAAGTAAAGTTTAAGATTTTACTACCATTTTTGCAGTGCCTGGATGGCTCAGTTGGTTAAGCAACTGACTTCAGCTCAGGTCATGATCTCACGGTCTTTGAGTTCGAGACCCCTGTCAGGCTCTGAGCTGAAAGCTCAGGGCCTGGGGCCTGCTTCAGATTCTGTGTCTCCTCTCTCTGCCCCTCCCGTGCTTGCTCTCTCTCCCTCTCTCAAAAATAAATAAAACATTTAAAAATTTTTTAATAAAAATAAATTTTAAAAAAAGATTTTACTGCCATTCTGTCCTTAGGATACATCCCATCAAATGTTGTTTGAGTTACTTGAATTAGATTTTTATTGTGTATGGTTCTATTTTCAACTTGGCTAACATACTAGGTTCATTTATGCAGGTTTATGTTCAATTTTAGGGATTTCTTTAACTCATGAGATTTATTTAAATTAAGGAAAATATTTACATGACTCAAAACTCAAAATCATCAAACTAGAGATATCATTCCTATCCTCATCCCCTGTAATCTGTTCCTACCCCCCTTCAAGCCTCTTCTCAAATGTCACTTTGTCCTTGTCTCCTTTGGGGAAGAGAAACCACAGTCCCTATTTCTCTCTCTCATACTTAACTCGCTGTACTGTGTTTAATACTACCTATCACTGCACGACATAATTCTACATTTGTTTTTAAAACTTCTCTCTGCTGTTCTTCAGTAACAAATCCGTCCTCATCCATTATCCTTGAGCCTAAACTTCACCTGCTCACCCAGGCCTTCCTCGGGCGGTGCCTCTCCTTCTAAAAAAAACCTATCCCACCTCCAATTCTCGATGCCATACTCTGTCTGTTCCCTTTTGGGCTCATATTTAAAATTAAGTTACTTTATCAATTGCTTGTATACCCTCACCAAGAGAATGTGAGCTTGATGGGGACCAGGTTCATGCATTTTCTTTCGCCATTATGCCCTGATGACTAACAATACCAGTCACTCATAGGCACACAATATTTGAGGAGTAAAGAAAAATGCACTATGACTTTTTTTTAGGATATATAGTCAAGAGTCAGAAATTGTGAATATGACATTAACACAAATTTTTGGAAGCGTTTTCATTAGAAGCTAAAATAATGTGTTTTAGAAGTGACTTAATGAAGGATTGGTTAGGATTAGAAAAATCTGGTAAATTTAAAATGGAGGGAGATGAAGTATTATATGCAAATAGCCTGTCTTCTGAGAGGGAGTAGCTGGAGATAATGCATACAGTTTGAACAAACATATTCAATATCTATTGATTATAATGTGCCAACAAAAGAAAGCAAAGATTTTTATAAATAGTTTTAGCTAGTAGGAACACGCAAGTTATTGGTGAAAGCATGGAAGAAGCCATGAGTTAAAGATTAAAACCTGCTGGGCGACTACCATTCTCAAACATGAATCATTTCATCCAGTCTTTTCTTTGGAACCACATGGCTGTTAATCCTAGATGGAAATCTGGAGAATGCTCTAAATGTAGATATTTGGTGTCTCTGAATGTTTTACTTAAGCTATCATGAGTATGAGGGACAGGTCTGGCATTTTTTCGGATGCAAATTGAAGTACCTCACTTAGCAAGGAGAACCATTCATCTATGCGTAAAGATAAGGTGAAGAAAAGCTTAGGATATGGGCACTGAATATTGTTTGGGTTTCTTTTAGCAGGCTTTTGAACCATTTTAGGTTTATTATCTTTCTTTACCTACCTTGGCAAGGGTGGGAAAGTAACTACTGACTGCATATTAGGTCTTTAAGCGGCCTTTAGTTAGAGCCAAGAGAGAAGATAAATGCACTGTGTGTATGTGTGTAAATTTTAAATTGTTTCCCAACACAGCATATCAGAAAAAATGCCAATGATGGTTTTATTTAACAAGATGACTTTAGAGCATAAATCAGGATTCTGGCTGTTTTAACAACCTCATCCTCCACAGTGTCTTAAAGTCACACATGTATTATCATATTTTATCACTAGAATATAATTGTGATGTTGTCATTATCCTCATTTTACAGATGACAAATCTGAGGTTCGGGGAGGTTAAGTAAAGTTTTCAAAGTGAGTGGTGTAGGCTGGCACTTAGCCTTTTAGTTTTGGCAATTCTAACTCCAGTGGTTTTTGGTCCTCCCCCCCCCTTTTATTTTTTCTTTTTTAGAGAGAGAGCTTGTGTGCACACGTGGGGGCAGAAAGGAGAGAGAGAGAAAATACCAAGCACACTCCACACCATCACCATGGAGCCCAATGCAGAGCTTGAACTCATGAACTGTGAAATCATGAGCTGAGTCAAAATCAAGACTCAGACACCTAACCAGCTGAGCCACCCAGGCACCCCTTATGTTCTGTCTGAATTGGAACAGATACTGAAAGCATCTGAGACAAAGTATAGCTCGGAACGATTGGCATCCTGTCCATCTTAAGGTGCCATGAGTAATCAGATGATTTGACACCTTTCTGTTGCCTTGATTTCATAGCTACATAGTTTGCTACAGAGTATCAACTATTTTAAAGTGAATACGCTAAGAAAATGGCATTGTTTAAGCCTGTCGGAACCTAGGGAGGGATCCCTTTTGGCTAAGGATCAGGAATTTTTTAGACTGCAAAACAGACTTTTGAAAAGAAAATGACAATGGTAAATGTTATGTAGCATAGGTAGCCCCTTCACATGGTATCAGTGCCCCTAGAGTGAGTAGTTCATTTTTCAAGATGTAAGGCCCACTATTTTCTAAACATAGTATAGGATATGAGAGAACTAACAGTTTTAATTAAGTACTGAAGCTGATCTGTGGTTCTGATACAGAAAAAACAAGTCACACGTTTCCCAACACATTACTGAATCATCAGTTCCACATTCAGGACTCGTCTTTGGTTCATTTAGTATTACAGCCCTTATGACTGTTCCAGTGTGTAATAAAGAATATGGCTGGCCTCTGTCCTTGGCTCCTGGCAGGGAGACTAAATCCTTGGGATTTTCTGAGTAATAAGAGCAGCTTTGTTACTCATGAGCCCCTTGGATCACTCCTGAGTTTATGCTAATATGGTGATTCAAGGTGGTCCCTAGATAGCACAAGACAATCACATGAGTAGAGGGTTGGGACTTTGAGGCAGCCTAAACTTTAGGGAGAAGTGGAGGACTGGAGGTTGATTTCACTCATGGTCAAGGATGTAATGTAACCCCATAATACTGTAGTACTAAGTATAAAGCATTCCTGAGTTCTTTGAATTATTCTAGAAAATTACTGAATGTGAGGAGAGTCATGGGAACCACCAAATTTGTAGTCGTTGTCAATATTGCTGATGGCCTGAGGATTGTTTGAATTTGTCACTGGCATCTGAAGTAGAGGCAGTCTTCAGAGGACCTAGCCATCTACTTACAGGGTTTACACTAATTCCAGATAGTGCTAGAACTGAGTTTCAACATGCTGATGTTAGACTGGTTGGGACTGAAACAGAGGACCCTATAAACAATGATGTATTATTAAAATACATGTTGACACATCTTCTGTGAATTAAGAGAAACAACACTCTTAGCAGGGACAGCTATTTTCTAAATCCTGGAACCTTGTATTTCTCTGATCCCAGTTATCTACTGGAATACATTTTGTCTACAGAACTAACTCTGCCTGGCTATAGCTGGGAAATTTGCATACGAACTACCTGATTCCTTGATCAGAATTATGAGTATCATCAGCATCAGGTAAAGTGTCCACAGATCTCCCTCCAGTATTTACTAACTGGGTAAAGTAACCTGGCAGAAGTCTGATCCTTAGCATTTGATGGTGACAGGACTTTGTGATGGATGCTCTTTACAATCCAGATGAGCAAGTTTGCCTGAGAAGATAGATACAGGCCATGCAGTCTGCACATACTGGCAGACTGTCCTATGCTGGTCTCCTGGTTATGTGTGCAAACTTGCCTAATTACAACAAACCTGAAATAGACATCCGCACAGAAGAAACTGCTTCATGTTTAATATTTTTGTATCTAAGATGGCTTTTTAATCTTCTGTCAATTGCCAGAGGTCCAGGAAAGCTACATTATCTATGCCCTCCTTTTGTGTTCTCTTTAAGGCAATTCTTCTTCCCTTTATAAGATAAAAAACTCCTTTTACCTTATAGCAGCTGCTGCTAATTTCTTTAGTTAGTAATTTACACTTATACTTAATGTTTAGTGTACAGTATGAAGATAGTTTGGGGCTCTATGCATCAAGTTCAGAGTTATTTAGTTTCTGTGTTTATTTAATTCAGAAAGGGATTCATTAGGGTAAAACATTCCACAGGAGTTGGGAAGGGGAAATTAGAGAAGTCACTGAGGAAGACAGAAGAAGCTAGAAAAATCAAAATTGATGTTCTCATTGTTGTACCACTTACCCTCCAAGGACTAAATTGGGAATGTGATTTAAAACCTTCTAACAGCCCAGTCTCCCACAAAAAAACTGTAACTGAGTGAGGAAATGCAGAGCACTGTATCATCTTAAATGGTTTAAAGACCATTTATTAGCTTGTCAGCTCAGCTGTTCACAAAGATAACCATAACATAAAAGCTGTCCCTCCAGGATGTCACACTGTTACCACAATGAATCTTTCTTTCAGACACTCTTTGATGGAGATTGGAACTTTTGAGTCATACAGCATTTGCTTGTCTTACATTTCTTTAAAGGCAAACCCATTTTTCATTGCATTCATAACGTAAGTCCTGAAATTACTTGTTTTGTAGATGTGTCATTGATAATTCATATCATGCAGGAGCAGATTGGAGACAAAATCTACTTGAACATTCAGGCTCACCGTCTGCTCTCTGGTAAACAGTATTGTGAATTCTCACTGTGTTTGGAGGGTTATGGAATGATTGGGGCAGGGGTAGGGGTTGGGCAAAGGGGATTAAAATGGGTTGAAAACAAACTTCAATGCCAGATGGTTTATAGTCACTATTTCATTTATCTTAATAGCTTAATGCTAGGTGATCTTATGCCCACGTTATATATAACGGACCTGTGAATCAGATTAAGTAACTTTCCAGTGTCACAGAATTGCAAAATAGAATTCGAGACTCATGCATATGCAATTTTTAGTTTATCACATGTTGAAGCCTGCTGTTCCTCCTCTTTCTTTTCCTCCTTCTCTGATTCTCTCTCTCTCTTTCTTTTTTTTTTTTTTTTCTTTTCATTTCCTTTCTATGTATGAAACCAATCAAAATCAGCTAAGGATCTTGGCTAATCCTAGGCATCAGTGGAGATAAGAAAAATATACCCGGGACTTCTTCAGGTTCCAATTGATATGATTTACTGACACGTCTGGTGGCTAGGTTTGCATTATGCTACTTTGTGTATGCTTCACCAAGCTATTATTTTTGCTTTTATTACCACACAGCAGCTATGTTGAAATGCAATTAGCAATTCTAGTCACTAATTATCTAATCAGTAGTAATTATTAGTTGTTTGGAGTTTTCTTGCTGCATATGATACAGTGTTCTGTTAAATGCTCTAGCACATAAACCACTTGTGATTTTGTTTACATTAATAAAATTATATTGTATGGGAAAAGTATGTAGTTTGACTTTGTTAAAAAAACAAAATTCAACTTAATGCATTTTAAAGATCTTATTAGCTTTATACAATGATTCATGAATAGAGTAACATCCTGTCTAGCATACAGAAAGGGACCTCAGGGAACTGGACAGAAGACTTTCATGGGATGAACTCCTATAGGCAGAACACAGAAGTTATTCAGGCAAAAAGCTAATCATTTCAGGCAAGGTCATCTTCTTTTGGGGCAAGGTAGGGTATCTCTCAGGCAGATTACCTCACTAGTGCTGACCAGGCAATTCTAGATTGACTGGTTAAGATTATATTCTTAGGAGAGGTTGAAACTGCAATTACGTTAGGTATTAAGTCTCAGTTTGGTGACATGGGCTTAGCACAAGTGACTCCATTTTGAGGCTGTTGTCTCTTTTTTAGCAACTTCAAGAATCATGAGTTCAGATAATTAGTGATGCAACTGTGGGCTAGCTACCTAACTTTTCTGAGCCTCAGTTTCTCTATCTGTAAAACTGGAGAATAATAACAACACCTCTTAAAGAAAAATTTTTCTAAAAAGGTAAAATAAGAGTCACACAAATGACTCATTAGTTATTAGGAAACCCAGAAAGATATTATAGCAGGCTTAAAGGAGAAATCAAACCACCATATGGGCAATCAGGAATGTTTTAATGAATTTATAAAGAGGCAAATGTTGGCTTTTCCTGCAAAAAGGTCAATACGGAGGTCAAGTGTCCTTCTGTTAGAATTCATTTGCATGCCTAGGGTCAAGAATCATTCTCTCTTTCTTTATGCTTTATTTATTTATTTTGAGAAACAGAGAACACGCACGACAGAGAGCACGCATGAGCAGAGGAGGGGCAGAGAGAGAGAGGAAGATAAAAAATAGCAAGCAGTCTCCACACTATCATCACAGAGCCCCACATGAGGCTCAGTCTCACCAAACTGTGAGATCATGACCTGAGCAAAAACAAAGAAACGACTATTTAACCGACTAAGCCACCCAGGCGCCCCTCAAGAATTATTTCTATTTCACTCAGTTATCTACAATTTACAGAGCTGTAAAATGCTCAAAGTCAATGAAAGGCACATAGATCTACTAGAATTAGATAATTAGGAAGACTGTGCTCTAGGAAATGGGTAGTTTTCCATTGAAGACTCTAATTTTTTTGGTCCATTTCAAAGTGTTGTACAGTTTTTTCCCTAAGTATCTCATTTGAGAGGTTCCTGAGAAGTTTATATATCACAATCATTTAATAACATATATATATATATTTAATTATTAACAGTTACTAACACATGAAACAAAAGCTTATATATCAGTTCATTGAGATGGCTAATGTGTTAAAGAAAAAATTACTCATGACACTTGTCAAAGAATTCAGGGAGACTACTATAATGGGGTTTTGTAGAAGAGAGAGAGACTGAGCTCAACTCTGAACACAAGAAGGACAAATAGAGACTTATCATTAAGAAGCAGGGTAGAGGGTCATCAAATGGAAATTTACCAAGAGGAAACATCATGGGATAAACAGGAGACTCTGGCTAAAGTGACTTGACAGGGTTAGAGCCAAAGGCAGGTTAGGGTGATAAGATATCTAGGGTGGAGGATAAAGAATTTGTTCAGATATCAACAACGGTAGTCAGATACCAAGCATGGGTGGTGAGGGATTTTATTCGATATAAAGGGTATGGGATTTCTGCTAAACTAACCTAGCAGGATTCTTGCTAAAGCTGGACTAAATAGTCCAAGGACAGAGCCCAAGAGCAAGTCATAGCCAAACAGAGAAATCAGAAGAGCCTAACTAAAGTTTTGTTAAGGAGACAGTCTTTACCAAATATCAAGATTCAAAATGATCCACTTAAGTTATTTGCTGATTGGATGTAAAACTCTTTGGCTTAAAGTGGGTCTTGGAATTATGAATCACCCGAAAGAGGAGAGAATAGAAAATGACCCAAAATAAAGCAAGCTACTGCTCTGTTTGCTAAGCAGTCACCGAAAATGGTCAAAGGCTCATTGGATTTTGACACCTCTAGGCTTTGCATGAACAAACTGACAACGTAGGTTTATTAGGCTATGGCATTTTATTTAATAATCAAGAATTTTCTTCCTCGACTATGATTGGGAATAATAAAAAAGAAATAGATATCTCAAAATAAAGGCTTACACTCCACTAATCAAAAGCCCAGAAGATATCAGATGTGACACAGCTGTCACACTAGGTCTCTGCCTAAAAATAAAAACAGACTTGGCATGGATGAGGAACTGAGGAAGGAATGCAGTGAGCAAAATAAAGGCTTTTGGCTAAGACCCTTTCTGAGGAATAAGGGGTTTGATCGAATTATTCAGCTATTATTTGGGCTGGGTAGTTTCTGGTTAGCCCATCATTCCCCCAGATCCATTCTCTGACCTTCTCTTGCTTTAGTTGGAGCCCTGTGAGGCTGGTTCGTCTAGACTACAGTACCTTGACTTCCTTGTCCTCTGGTTTCTTGCTGGGTTTGGTGAGTTGAACATAGAGAGTTCTCTCTCTTCCTCTTCCCATGCTGTGGTTCTGTGTCCCTTTATGACAACCACATATGGTAACACCATCCTCCCCTGCCTTGCCTCTTCATATCTCCTTCTATAATGGCTTCTGACTTTTGCCAGTCCATAGATCATTCACTATCTCTTATCATTCTCTTCCTTGCCCACACCTCTGAATGTTGTTCCATGTCAAATTCTCTTTATAAGCCCAGATGAGTGTGTTTTGTGTTTACCTTCAGCACCCTAATGAATTCAAGGAATAACAATTAACAATCATTGAGAAATGACTATATTCTTGGAAGTTATATGTCTTATTTATATTAACTTATTTAAACGTTAAAACCCTTTGTGGCAAATATTGCTATTGGCACGTGACAGACAAGGAAACTGAGGCACAGAGACTGTCAGTGACTTGCCTGGAGGCACATCTGACTTAGAAAAAAAAGGCATGTAGTACATGAGCATGCTTATTTCATAATTAAGTTTCATACAACCTTTTAAATGTATAGGCTCTTTTTCTTTGCAAGCCGTGTTTTTCTCTCCTAAATAATCGTACACTCCTACCATAAATTGTTTTATATTCCTTGAATGAGGGTCAAGTATGTGATGTCCTACCTGTCTTTGATTGCATAAATCATCTCATTTTGTTCTACTTAAAATGCTTCAAGTTACAGAACTCATAACATTATCACATTCAGTACTAGCTATAAGAACATTAATCATAGATGGTCATAAAGGCTAGAGAAATTAACATTACAGTTTGCTGGAAATTGTGTTAATCATGTGAAATCTTGAAAATGTCAGATTACAAAAATGGTGCTCTTTCTTGCTAATACAAGTCAATAAAATTGTCATAGAGAAAGAAGATCAAACAAAATTAATGCTATTATTTAAAACCAATCTCACCCAATTACATAGTAGAAATCAGTACCAGGAAGGCCCTGTTTTGAAAATTTATAGATGCCACCTAATTTAACCTTCCCAATAACTCTGTAAGTTATATTTAACCATCCATTTCTCATACATGGAAACTAGGATTTTCTGACATTTTCAAGGTCACATAATGTTTAGCTAGCAGAACTAGAATTTGGATAGCAGTCTGTCTTGACTCCAAATACTATGACTTCCTATTTAAGAAAAATATCATAATAATCTTCTGTGTAGGTTGGTTAGATTACATTACAGCTGTCTAGAGCTCATGTTTTGAGTTAGGTTTATTTGAATTGTTTTCCTCTTAGGTATAGACTAGTCCTAGTCAACATCTTTTCATGACCTGTGGGGCTGAGGGCTCCACCCCAGGGAAGGCTTATAAAATCCTGCAATATTGAGTGTCAGTGGGAGGCATACAGTTTTAAGGCTTGGATTTATAAACTCTTGGTAGGTCCTTTCTATGTTAATATAAGAAAGAGACCTATGCTTGACTAAAATGTAAAACACATTGGTTTTAAATACAGACCTATATTTATTATGTGGAACTTTATAAGTTATTTTCTAATTTTCTTAATACTTATTTTCGAGAAGACAGACAGAGACAGAGCGTGGGTGGGGAGGAGCAGAGAGAGAGGGAGACGCAGAACGTGAAGCAGGTTTTAGGCTCTGAGCTGTCAGCACAGGGCCGACTCGATGCGAGGCTCGAACTCATGAACCGCAAGATCATGACCTGAGCTGAAGTGGTATGCTTAAATGATGGAGACATCCAGGTGCTCCTTTATATGTTTTAGTCTGACCATTTTGAGGTATATGTTTTGGTGGTGGCAGTTGACTGCATTGTGACTACTGGGGGCAGTCAAATCAGCTGGAGAGAAGCCATGTGTCTCCATTTTTCTCAGTAAAATATAAGTGAATTATATTTTATTTCATCAGATTTTCTCTCATATGATTAGTTCATAATTAAAACCATACCCCTGTGTGTACTCTCAAGACTTCAGTCTTCATATTTTGAAACAAATTATCAAAAGCTAAACCACAATTTCCATGACCACTAAAAAATGAATGGCGGAAATGTGCTCTTAGGGATGGAGTCTGCTGGAGCGGAGAATAACTCATAATCTTTATTTTAAAGTGACACCTGATAAAACTGGCGGGTCCTTGATTATGTTGTGTTTCTCTCTTTTCTAATTTTCTGGCTCCTTCTACTTATTTTTCTTTCCTTGGTTTCACCAGATTCTGCTGACTTTAAAGGTGGGTTAAACCTAAAATTCCATTCTTGGTTCCCTGCTGTTCTTTTTGCACCTCTTCCTCACTGTTCTTTTTTTTTTTTTTTATCATGTCCCCAAATATACATCAACGCTATGTTCTAGGTCTCGTCTATAAATGCCTGCTGCCAGTAGAGACATCTCTTCAATCAGACTACCAAAACAGCTACACTTCCTTTCCTCTTCTCTAGCCCTAGTTCTGTTCTGAGTGTTTTGCCATTGGGATCTTATGTAGCCTTGGGCCTCAGACCTGAGAACTTGGGGACCAACCTAGTTCCTTTCTCTCACTCTCTCCCACATTGTTATCACATTCTCATTTTTTTAATGTTTATTTATTTAATTTGAGAGACAGTGAGCGTGCACAAGTGGGAGGAGGGGCAGAGAGAGAGAGAATCCCAAGCAGGTTACATGCTGTCAGCACAGAGCCTGATGCAGGGCTCAATCTCATGAACTGTGAGATCATGACCTGAGCTGAAACCAAGAGTCGGATGCTTAACAGACTGAGCCACCCAGGTGCCCCAGTTATTAGCAGTCTTATAAGTTCTTCATTACACAGGCTCATCTTCTCACTTTCCCTCTTTGTTGCTTCTGCTCTAATTTAGGTATCCATCACCTTCAAACTGAAACCACAACCTTGTAAATATTATCATACAGGAATTTAAAAAATTCTTATGTTGAGTATTATTTAGGAATGGAAACCCTAATTTCCTGATCAGGATGATGAATGAATGGCCCAGTTTGTTGTATCGCCTTGATGGTCTTCTTAGGTCCATTCTCTTTAATATTAGTCCCACTATTTCCCTGGTTTGTGTTCTCAAATCAGTTTATGCATAATCTTTTCTAGGAACTGGCACATGTATTGTGGTGGTGGTGGTGGTGAACTTTAAACTCTCCTCCCAACCACAAAGAGCTCTTCAAGGGCAAGGCCATGTCTTAACCATCATTCCCTCACCAAAGTCAAAGTCAAAGTATGGACACTGGCATACAATAGAGAACGCAAAAATGTCTGTTTAGTTGAATCTAAAGTATGTAACTGGATTAAACTTCTCTACAAAAAAACAAAAAACAAACAAATAACAACAACAACAAAAATACATTATCTCCTAGAGAATGTGGCTAGTGGCTAGGCTTTCTGGACTATTTCCTGATATTCAGTGGATAGACCACTGAGTGTGAAAGGTGGATAGAGCCCAGGTTGAGGGGAGACTTGGGTGCATTATTTAGCTTTGCTCATATTTAGACATGAGATTAATCTGGCAGTGTTCTATCACACGTCTGAGAAGCAAAAAAGACTCCAGGAAGGTACAGAGGTAATGACACAATTCAGGTGTAAAGTTATTAGAATGTGGAGTTCAATAATGAAAGAGGAAACAGAGATGTATTGATAAAGGGAAGTTGAAACAAGGTATGAAAAAAATGGTAAAAAAAAGCAAAAGTAAAATTTGACTCCAAGGCAGGAGAAATTAGTCAGAACATATCAGTTTTCTTTGGGATGATCCAAGCCTCTTCACTTTGGTTGCAGATGGAACCAACTTTTAGTAATGTGTCAAAGACAGACTTGTGACATTTCTTGAGCCACCTAAGATCTACTGCTCCTGGGCTGCAACTCTTGAGAGAGGTTTGGAGATGGAAATGTTTTTGGCATACTTTTCATCAGAATGTCTTTCCTTCAGCTATCTTCTCTCTCCTGGGAGAATAACATAGCTTAGAGCTTAGCACTTATGTTTTTCCAAATGCCAAGGCAATTTGAGAACACAACTTCTATATGAATTCTATCCTCAGAACAGCTGGAAGACAGCATCTTATGATCTCTCAGGCATTTAAAAATTGTTGGTTTTATGAAGTTAGATTGATAATCTTAAAATTCTTCAATGAATCTTTTCTAACAATCTGTCTTCATCGAATCTCTAGGAGCAAAGCCATCTTAGAAAGATGATTGAGGGACTCCTGGGTGGCTCAGTCGGTTGAGCGTCTGGCTTCAGCTCAGGTCAGATCTCATGGTTCATGGGTTCGAGCCCCACGTCGGGCTCTGTGCTGACAGCTCAGAGCCTGGAGCCTGCTTCGGATACTGTGTCTCCCTCTCTCTCTGACCCTCCCCTGCTCACGCTGTCTCTCTCTCACACACACAAAAAAATAAAAATATCAAAAATTAAAAAAAAAGAAAGATGATTGAATGCAGTTCTAGAGAGCAAGTTAAGGGGATTAATTGTTCAAGGTGCTGTCTAGCTGTAAAGGATTTAGTAAAAGATAGTTTAATAGCTCTGATATGAGTGGAATGGCACCAGGATGTAGTATTCATTCCCTAACCAGGATTTCAGGAAAAAAATGCAGTTTTGCAATTCTGTTTATAATAACTTTGGAAATCTATTGGATTAAATTGTGGGATAAGGGAAGGAAAAACAGTCAAGTCATTAAATACAAAATTTAGTGCCAAAGAAGAATAATGTGGCCAATATACAGGTCAGTAGAATAATGCTTGGTACCTAGATTGCTATCCTAAATGCTCACTACTCTCTCTCAGACAGTGTTGCTTTTATAAAGGAGGGAAGGAAGGAGCATGTAGTACAAAATATCTTATCTTGTCCTTGGATGTAATCTTTCCTGATCCCAGGTCCTTGTCCATTAGGATATGGCGAGTTTCATGAGTGTGCCGTTGCAAAGGGTCTCATGATGAAAAGCATCCATGGTTGGTTTAATTCTCTGCTGCTCTTCATTTAGCCTTCTTAATAATTTTGTCTTGAACTTGTATTTTGTGAGCAAATTCATCTGGGACAATGGAGCATGTGTATGAGGAAAGAGAGATACACATAATACACACATCTGCCACTGTTCCTTGCTGCCCTAGTCCACAGCATCTGTGATTCTCCATGAGCACAGAATTCTAGTGGACTCATGTATTAGTTATGTAGACTGCATAATAAATTACCACAAACTTAGTGGGATAAAACCACACACATTTTTATCCAATGCTTCCTGTGGGTCAGGAGTCTGGCCACTGCCAAACTGGGTCCTCTGATAGGGACTCACAAGGCTGTGCTCAAGGTTGGTTGGCTGCATTCTCACTTGGGGGAATTTTTGAAGGAAAGCTCTGCTTCCCAGTTTCCGTAGATTGTTGGCAGGATTCATTTCCTTGTGACAGGAAAGTTCACTTCCACTTGCTTCTTCAAAGTGTCAAAGCAATGAAGGGAGGGAAAGGAGGAGGTAGAGGGAGAGGAGAGATATTTTGTTGTTACTTGGAGTTTCTGATTTCTCAAACCTCTTTTAAAGGGCTCATCAATCAGGTCAGGCCCTCCCAGGATAATCACCTTTTTGATTAGCTTAAAGCCAACTCATTTGGGATATTAATAACATCTGCAGAATTCCTTTACCTTTGCCATTAACGTAACGTAATCATGAGAGTAACTATTCCATCACACTTAAGGTTCTACAGTATTCAAGTGAGGGAATGACAAGGGATACATATGCCAAAGGGCAAGCCACCTTAACATTCTCCCTACCACAATCTGTAATATGTAGAAGTTCAGCAAGACTCAAAGCCAGTACATGGTAAACTTGTTACACCTATGAATGAGGAAGCATGAACAGCCCCAAGAGGCATGCTTTCTTTCCTGACCAGGGCTGCTTTGATTGTGGAAATAAAACAATAAGTGGACTCTAAGAAACACCACCAACCAAGGGACACTATCTTGTCCTGTCTTGCTTGTGTGACTTCCCTGCACTCATCAACCACTTATGTTGAAAATGATAAGCAAGAAAGGGAAAGTATAGCCCCAAATTCCTTTTCTTTTTAGTCCTTTCTTACTCATCAAAAAGCCAAGGTAAAGAATATTGGTAGAATGCACCTGTATGAGGAAATGAAATACGAACATTTGTGTTAGTTTTGTGCTGATTTTCTAACATTCTGGTGAGAATATAATGTGTACTCATATATAAGCTGTGAAAAATGTAATTGTGTAATTTTGACAATTCCACATATAAGTTAAATGCTTTATATTTGCATTTAAGATTTGCATTGCACTATGTAAAGATAATTGGTAAAATTTATACTAATAATTCAAATTTTTAATTTTTCTCTTGTAAAATATTTTTTGCTTTACATAGCAAACAAAAACATCATAGCAGATTGAAAGAGAAGTTGGAGGAGTGAGCTTTCTATTTTATAGTTTAAAATATTTCATATTTTAGTACTTTTAATGACACTTTTTCCAGCATTTGGAAACACACATTTTTATTTTGCACTGGGCCTTTCAAATTTTATTACACTCCTGTACTTGGATACTGGCTGCTGGGAACTCTGCTAGCTTCCAAAAACATCTGTAACTTATGGACTCAGTTTTCTGTGGTTTTTTTTTTTTTTTTTTTTTTTTTTTTTTTCGCTG
>NW_027533170.1:1301638-1327583 GCF_008692635.1 Crocuta crocuta
GGCTTAAGTCACCCCCTGAGTGGGATTTCCTGACTGATCTGGCTTCCACTCAACTTATTCTGGTGCTATAGACTTTTCTGAGATTGGGCTCTGATGTTTTTTTGAGTTCAGAATCTCTCTCTGCCTTTATTGGTATCATCATTTATCCAACTATTTCCTCTCCTCAGCTCTCTTTTGTATCTCACTTATTTATTTGTGTGTTCTTGGACCAATACTATGCAACTTCCCCACTATGGTTCTGTCATATTTCTTAATATCTGGTAAGTTAATAGGCCCCTACATTCATTTTTATGCTTGACTTTGCTGTTTCCAGACTTTATTCTTCACCATGTATTCTAAAGATTATTTGAAGTTCCTCAAAAACTTCACCTGAATTTTCACTGGGATTTCATTGAATTAGAACATTAAGTTGGAGTTATTTGAAATTTCCAAAGTACATGGAATATCTTTCCATTTACTATAATCATCATTTATGTATTTGAGAGTACTTTTCAGAGTATCCCCATTTGTATACATTAGGGTTTGGTCATTTGGTAAGAATGGTGAATTCGATCCTAAAAAATAACAGGCAATTTTTATCCTTTTAAAGTCAGTAGATTACAGGTAATGATTGCTTTCAATGTCTGCATTTGTCTTGATTGTAAAAAACCTTTGCTTTATTCAATCCACAAAAGTTCAAGAGATTAACTAGGATTGACTGTAAAATCCTTGGTTATATCAGAATTACCATGTCATTACTTAGTTTAAATGACATAAATGGAATGTATTCTTGATATCTTATAACAGAATGAAGAATGTATGTGAACATTTTATTTTTTAATCAAGAGTTCATCGACATGAAGAAAAATTAATGTGAGAATTTTTGTGAAGATAAGTATTATACATGTATTACAGAATGTATCAGGACTTCTAAGCAGATTTTTGTTAACATTTTTGGAATAAATACATTTATTCTCTAGCTAAAATTTTGTCTTCAAGACACATTTTCTGGAAGCATTCTTTCTCTTCTATGAAGGCATTTAAAAGTTGGTAGCTATTTAAAAGTAGAAACTTAAACATACATTTTACTCATTAAATGGTGTTTTTCTCCTTAAGAACTTAGTAGTCCAGGGAAGGATAAAAATCTGTGGTATCATCTTGAGAAGCAAAAGATTTGAAAAGCTGATTAATGTTGCTATTACACATTCTATATAAGAAATATTTTCAGACTTCATCAAGTGTCAAAACAGGGAGACTCTGGTCTTTAATCACCCACCACACATACAGGCTGCTAGAGCAGCAAGAAATGAAATGTCATCAGTTAGTGTAAGAGACCAGTGTTATCTCAAAATACATTTTAAAATATGAGTTATAAGTAGTACGTGACATAGTTTCTAACTTTGTATTTTCAATCTTCACAAAGTATGTTTGGTGCAGTTTCCTGGTATGAGGTCAGTGTTGGAATTGCTGTTGCTGTAGAGAAACTCCCATTAGTGTCTGCATTTTATTTCTATCATTTGTCCAAAGACCTTGGGATATGGTTATCACTGGACGTTTATCAAGTGATCAAGCATAAACGTCACTGTGTTATGCTAACTTAAGCCTCTTGCCTTCTTTACATCTATTCCTCCCATCAAACTTTCTTCAAAAACAATTTTTTTGCTTTTACTGACTATATTCCCTATGCTATATTTTTCATCTTTGTGACTTATTTGTTTTGTGACTGGAAGTTTATACCTCTTAATCCCCTGAATTAGTTTTGCTCATCTCCACACCCACCTCTCCTCTGGCAAACACATTTGTTCTTTGTATTTAAACATTTGTTTTGTTTTCTAAATTCCACATATAAGTGAAATCACGTCTTTTTATTCCTGAGTTGTTTCACTCAACATAATATCCTCTAGCTCCATCCATGTTGTCACAAATGGCAGGATGTCATTTTTTATGTCTGACTAGTATTCCATTGTGCGTGCGTGCGTGTGTGTATGTGTACACACCACATCTTCTTCCTTCATTCATCTATCAATGGACACATGAGTTGCTGTCATATTTTGGCTACTGTAAATGAGGCTGCAATAAACATACGGGTGCATATCTTTCCAATTGGTGTTTTTGTTGTGCCTGATTCATGAGTCCTCTGAGACCCCCAAGGAGCCGACACCGATGCAAGTACAAAAGGGTCTTTATTACAAGCTTGAGCAGGGGTTCACTTGCCTACCGGTGTAGTGGCAGAAGGTGAAGACCCAAACAATAGCGAGCAGGGTTTTTATGGGGTAAGGGATGGGGGTGTTACAGTGCACACGTTGTACATATGGCATCATCACATAAGCACCAATTACAATTGTACAGCAGCACCCATGGTAACAGCTTTGACCATTCAGTATCTGTGAGGTGTTCATTACATTTTGTGGGACCCAATCATGACTTTTGAGAATCCTTTGAAAATGACCAATTATGAGGTGAGTTCAAAGGGCCCACGTGGGGTTCAGGCAAGCAGTGAGAAATTGGCTAGTTTGTACAGAATAACTGTCTACAGTTCCCAGCCTTGACTCAGATCACAGGAATGTTTTTTGATTAGCTGACCTGAGGGCAGTCCAAGGATGGCTTTAGCCTTGAGCAATCTGAGGAACTGGGGCTGCATGCAGCCCGAGGCTGCTCTTAATGGAGGCCTTAATTTCAAAATGATGTTACTTAGGCTCTTCATTTTCATTTTCTTTAAGTAAATACCCAGTAGTGGAATTACTGAATCATACAGTATTTCTATTTTTAGGTTTTTGAGCACCCTTCATAATGTTTTTTGTAGTGGCTGCACCAGTTTACATCATAGTGCTTAAGTGTTCCCTTTTTTCTACATCCTCACCAACTTTGCTATTTCTTGACTTTTTGATACTAGCTACTCTGACTGGTATGAGGGGATACCTCATTGTGGTTTTGATTTTCATTTCCCTGATGATGAGTGATGCTGAGCATCTTTTCATGTGTCTGTTGGCCATCTAAATGTCTTCTTTGGAAAAGTGTGTATTCAGGCCCTCTGTCCATTTTTAATTAGATTGCTTGTTTGTGTGTGTGTTATATAAGTTATTTATATATTTTGGATATTAACCCCTTATTGGAGATATCATTTGCAAATATCTTCTCACATTCACTAGATTGGTTTCTCATTTTGTTGATGGTTTCTTTTGCCTGAGAAGACATATCCAGAGCTATGTTATTAAGGCTGTCCAAGAGATTATTGCTGATTTTTCTTTTAGGATTTTAGGAATTCAGTCTCACAGGGCTTTGTTTTTTAGTTTATTTTTGTGTATGGTATTAAAGAAATGGTCGATTTTGGGGCACCTGGGTGGCTCAGTTGGTTAAGCATCCGACTTTGGCTCAGGTCATGATCTCATGGTTCGTGGGTTCAAGCCCCATATGGGGCTCTATGCTGACAGGTAGCTCAGAGCCTGGAGCCTGTCTTCAGATTCTGTGGCTCCTTCTCTCTCTGACCCTCCCCTGCTCATGCTGTCTCTATCTCTGTCTCAAAAATAAATAAAACATTTTTAAAAATGGTCCATTTTAATTCTTTTGCATGTAGCTGTCCACTTTTCCCTACACCACTTATTAAAAACACTGTCCTTTCCCCATTGTATATTCTTGTCTCCTTTGTCATAGATTAATTGGCCATATAGCCGTGGGTTTATTTCTAGGCTCTCAGTCCTGTTCCATTGATCTATGGGTCTACTTTTGTAGCAGTTCCAAAATCTTTTGATTATTATAACTCTGTAGTATATCTTGAAATCTGGGACGGCAATCTCCAGCTTTGTTCTCAAATCCTTGAATTAATTTATAGCCACGAAATTATAGGTTTGAGGTTTGAGGTACACAAACCATGACATTCAGATTGAATGAAGAAATGTTCAGATTGTTTGGTTTAGAGAACTTGGTTGGTGTAACACATATATTTTTCTCTTATATATACACAGTCTTGAGGAATCATCCATTTGTGCACAGTTTGCTAGAGCATTCTCAAGCCTAAGGAGAAATGAGTGCCATCTTCTGTTCTTATGGTCCATCCTGAATTGTGTTTCTTCACCTTAATTCCATAAATGAAAGAATTTTCTTGAAGTCCCTTTAGGATTGAGACATACTCAAGGGATTTTTGCGTCAATTTCACCCTGTTCTAAACCAATATGCTACGGTTCTCATGCAATCCCATTAAACAAATAAATGATATGATGATGTGTTCATTCTGGGTAGCTCTGTGGGTTTCAGGATGCTCAAGGAGGCTTTTGGTCATATGAAACTGGCACTCTTCCAAGAAGGTAAAGAAACTGTTTGTGGTATAAGTTTTGAATAATTTGACCTATAATTTATTAAAAATGTCATGCTTTTTCTGTTATCCTTCATGATTTATAATGGCTTTTATAAAATAGCTTTATATTTCTACTTTATTATCATTCACTCAGAAAAATTAAAACTTTCTTATGCTAAAATAGTAAAAGAATAAACAAACAGAAAAAAATAACTTTATCCCTTCTGCATTGGATAACATATAGAATGAGGAACACCATGCTGAGGATAAAGATGGTAAAAGACATGGTCTCTGGCCTGCAGGTTGTACTATAAAGGATACATTAGGGAAATTATTGTCTTTGATTTTCATTATTTTAAAATTATAAATGATATCATTGCTTGACATAATGACATAGTCCATTATGAGGAATGCAGTGTATTTCAGAGGTAGTTGGTTAGAGTGGAAAACATCACAATATTTGAAGATATTTATTGGGCATGCACGTGAGTTTAAACCAAAGACAGAATCTAAGATTATAGACATTTGAATTTCAGTATTTTTGGTTGGGGAATACACTTTCCTGTTTTACACTTCACTACTCCCAGCTATCTTCTGTACTTCTAGGTTTTTTATTCCTGTCTTGCACCTGTAGTCTTTGGGGTTGCTTCTCCCAGTTTAGAATGCAAATATCAACAAAGATTATGGAATTAAAGAATTTCCTGTTTCACCATCAAAATCCTAGAGGAGAAAGCAAGCAAAAACCTCTTTGACTTCAGCCGCAGCAACTTCTTACTCAACATATCACCACAGATAAGGGAACCAAAAGCAAAACTGAACTATTGGGACCTCATCAAAATAAAAAGCTTTGCACAGTCAAGGAAACAATCAGCAAAACTATAAGGCAACCGATGGAATGGGAGAAGATATTTGCAAATGACATATTGTATAAAGAGTATTCAAAATCTAAAAAAACTTACCAATTCAACACACAAAAAACAAATAATACAGTGAAGAAATGGGCAAAAAACATGAATAGACACTTCTCCAAAGAAGACATCCAGATGGCCAACTGACACATGAAAAAATGTTTAGCATCACTCATTATCAGGGAACTACAAATCAAAACCACAATGAGATACCACTTCACACCTGTCAGGATGACTAGCTAACATTAACAACTCAGGCAACGACAGATGCTGGCAAGGATGCAAAGGAAGATCTCTTTTGCACTGCTGGTAGGAATGCAAACTGGTGCAGCTACTCTGGAAAAAAGTATGGAGGTTCCTCAAAAAATTAAAAATAGAACTACCCTACAACCCAGCAATTGTACTACCAGATATTTACCCAAGGGATACAGTGTGCAGTTTCGAAGGGATATGCACCTCGATGTTTATAGCAGCATTATTGGCAAAAGCCAAAGTATGGAAAGAGCCCAAATGTCCATCGACGAATGAATGAATAAAGAAGATATAGTNCTTAAATAAAGAGAACAAACAGGGTTACTGGAGGGGTTGTGGGAGGGGGGATGGGCTAAATGGGTAAGGGGCATTAGGAATCTACTCCTGAAATCATTATTGCACCATATGCTAACTAACTCGGATGTAAATTAAACAATAAATAAATTTTAAAGAAAATAAAAGAATTAAAAATTTAATTAAAAAAAAGAATTTCCTGCTTCTGAGTCATAATATTTTAATTTCAAAGTACACTAAAGAAGAGGAGAATAAATCATATTCTTCAAAGCTAATATTCAATCGAAATATATCAATAGGACCATATCAGCAGGCTATGCCATTCTGATTAGGCATTTTATTCATTCTGGTAGTTAGTTCCATGATGTATGAGTTGTTACATATTTTAAATATCAACTCTGATTAACATAATCACAACATGGTATCGTGTGTGTGTGTGTGTGTGTGTGTGTGTGTGTGTATTCCATTTCTGTCCATTGCAATTTGCATTTCATGTCCCTGCCATGGGTACCTATGAGTCCTATAAGACTCATGGGTCCTATGAGACAGAATCCTTCAACATCAGTTGACTCCTTGTTTAATTTTGCTTCTTGCACTAACAAATGACTTTTTGTTCAAGGATGACGAAAGATCAATTAAGGAGAAAGAAGAACGTTAATCCAAGATGGAACAGGCCCACTGTAATTGAAGAATGGTGAACAAGAATCTAGTCAATGAATTATAACCTCATTTTAAAATTCATTCATCCATTTAATAATTAATTCTGATGGCATCTTACATACTCATCAGAGGCTTTCCCTACAAAGTACATGAAGGTAAACGAACCTCTCATGTATCTCTGGCTCATTGTTGAAGAATACATTATAATGAAGCAACAGACAGGATGCCTGATCATTCAAGTTCGGTGAAGAAGCAGGCAAGATTAATATCACTGCTGTGTAATGAAATAATCTTCAGGTATGAAACACTGTGTCCTCTACTCTTGAAAGAGCTCTTTAGTTCTGTGGATTTATTACAAATACTTCACTTTCATTTTGTGATTAGAAAAATCCTGAATTTTCCTTTCAGCATGATTTCTAACTTCGGTAAAAATAGAAGAAAGGGTTTAATAAAAATTCTTGTTGTTGAGAAAAGTTGTCGTTGGAGTTACCCCTTCACGTGGTTAGGTTTCACAAGTAAATTGTGAAAATGGAAGGGCTGTAGCCTCAGAATAGGAAACCAACTCATAAATAGGAATCGGGGCTGATCCAAGAGTCTCCAGACCAGCTTCACTAAATATAGGAATAGTTTTTGCAATCTCTGACGTTGGTCCCTGTCACTTACAGAGCCACATGGAATTATGGAAGCCGCTTGGGAAGCACAGGGCTCTTTTGTGTACTAAGTACACCACTGACCTCACTGGTGTGCGGTACCAAACATTAAATTAAGTCACAATCCTTATGAGTTTGGAGGGCACTCCAATGGATGTTCCAATCACAGAAGCCTCCTTTCTTTCAATCTGTGTAAACCAAGGCATTTAGGCAAAGGCAAAGACTCACTTTTCTCAGTATTTGAATAAGACCCTTGCCTACTAGAATACTGATAATATACAGAATTCAAAATGGGATCTTCCTGTTTTCCCTTTCCCCTGCAGGGATAGATCTATTTTCAGGCAGGGGCCAGTAGTGTGCATCTAGGTGCCATGGCCAATGGTCGTGATGGTCAGTAATTACATTGAACTGAACCTGTGTTAGTGGGTCATGTCCTGACATTCACCCAAATGTGCGAGAGTTCATTTTGATATGCAACAAGCTCCCGAACTAGAGGATGGGCCCTTTAGTTCAGCTCTGCCCCTTTTATAGGTTTTGATCTACTATGAGTGTCTGTTTCTACTTCAATCACCAGAAGTGGAAGATACATTTTTTATCAGCTCATTAACTTCTAACTTCTTAGTGAGGTGAAATACAGCCATACTAGAAATGAACACATTTTTATTTTTAGGAATTGCCGACAAATGTAAGCAAGTGCCTGTTTACTTAAAGCCATATACTCAGCACTATAAACAACTTGACAACTCAAAACTCCCATAGTTTTTCTTAAGGCCAGATAGTCACAAGAGAACACATGCTACACAAACAAGCTTGATAACTGGCTACTCCCATTTCCTCTGTTCGGAAGGCAAAGTAATCACAAATTAAAGTTTTAAAGACAATCTCTATACATTCATGTGAAGTTTAAGGATTGCCTCAGGTGCTAGAGACTGATAGCACATTGAATAGGTAGAGTGAAGGAAGAAAGTGCAGAAGGATTGTTCTGTTCTTTGAAATTTAAAAAAATTTTTGACAACTCAGAATTATCCTTAGATCACTGATTATACTGTCCAGTTCTCACCTTGTAATATTAATTAGCTATGCTGCTGCCTGTGTCTCTTACCTTGTTAATGTGATATTTTAATAATTAAGTTAAGATGTGCTTTTGGAGGAGAGAGAAATGTCAGTTCCAGTTATAAAATCATCTTTCACTGTATAGGGAATCATGTGGTTGAACACTAAGACGACAAATAGAAAATGAATATATGATATATAAACTTATATATAAATAAGCCAAGTATTTATATAGATATATAAACTTATATGACTTTTATAGAGAATAAACATGAAAGCTTTCTTTTCAAAATTCTTTACTTAAGTTTCTCAAGATCCACAGACAAGTGAAAATTTAACAGAAGACCATGGGGAAAAAGAAGGGGAAAAAAAGTTACAAACAAAGAGGGAGGGAGGCAAACCACAAGAGACTCTTAAATACAGAGAAAAAACTGAAGGTGGATGGGGCTGGGAGAGAGGGGAAAATGGGTGATGGGCATGGAGGAGGGTACTTGTTGGGATGAGCACTAGGTGTTGTATGTAAGCCAATGTGACAATAAATTATATTAAAAATAAAATAAAATAATAAAATTCTTTACTTAAAAATAACCTAATAGGGGCGCCTGGGTGGCTCAGTTGGTTGAGCGTCCGACTTCGGCTCAGGTCATGATCTCAAGGTCCGTGGGTTTGAGCCCCGCATCGGGCTCTGTGCTGACAGCTAGCTCAGAGCCTGGAGCCTGTTTCAGATTCTGGGTCTCTCTCTCTCTCTGACCCTCCCCTGCTCACACTGTCTCTCTCTCAGAAATAAATAAGAAACATTAGAAAAAAATAACCTAATAATTTACAATAGATAAAGTCATTTAAAACAGATACAGAGAAGGGAAGTATAAGTGAAATGCTCATATAATCCAAATCTGGAACTTCTAAAATATGTGAAAATATTGGTGCATCTTTTGTAGACATTCTGTGTTTCTGTCTTTAGAGCTATAATTGAACCTAAGTTCTGAGTGTAATGATAGATGTTAATCACTTTTCTCATTTTCTTTTTCTTCTTTATTGAAGTTTAATTGACATACAATATCCTACTCGGTTCAGGTGCATATCATCATGATTCAATATTTTTATGTATTACAAAATGTTCACCATGATAAATCTAGTTACCATCTGTCAGCATACAAAGTTACTACATCATTGTTGAGTATATTATCCCCATGATTTATTTATTTTATAGTTGGAAGTTTGTACCTCTTAATCCCCTTTACCTCTTTTGCCAGTTCCTCCCCCATCCTTCCTTCCTCTGGTAACCAACAGTTTCATTTCTTTCGTTTTGCTTTGTTTTGTTGCTTTTTGTAGATTCTACATATAAGTGAAATCATAATTATTTGTCTTTCTCTGTCTGACTTTTTATCACAGTACCCTCTATGTCCATCTATCATCATTTTATTTTTATAGCAATCACTCCTATCCCACTAAGAAAGTCTCATTATTTCATATAAATGAAATGTAACATAATAAGAAATTAAATCATAGGAAACAAAACTTCAGCTTTTGAATACAAGATCACTCAAAGCCAGTGGATGATAATTTCTCCTTATGATTCTATTGGTAGCTGATTTATTATTTTCGCATATACTTGGCCGATTGTAGGACCCTGCAACCCACTCAGAGCACCATCACTGAATATATTTATCAGGCCATTAATCTAAAAAGCTGGGTGCCTGGATGGCTCAGTCAGTAGAGCATGTGTCTGTTGATCTTGGGGTTATGAGTTTGAGCCCTACGTTGAGTGTCTGGATGGCTTAAAAATAAAATCTTATAAAAAATAAAAATATAAAAGCTGTTTGACACTTCTGTATCATCTGCTTAAGTAATTACAGAGATACAAACCACATTTTTCTATCACTTTGTGCAGCACCTTCTGCATTCATAGCCCTACTACATCGTGGGTATATAGGTCTTACTCTTCACCCAGACTCTTATCATTGTTCTTTCCAAGGTCAGCATTCATATTAATGACTCCTGATCCCTCTGATCCTACCAGTCTTCTGAGTCTCTCACTCTGATGACCTCTATCTACTCTTCATTCAGCATAGTGGGCTTGTCACTCAGATCTCACCCATCAGAGATGTGGGACACTGACATTTCCTCCCTGACTACAGTTCCTTTTCCCCTACTTCTGTTTCTTCTCCCTCCCCTTCAGGTGCATCATGACACCCTTCTCCATGCCTCTTTAAGTATTTCCCACATATTTCCTTCTACCATTATTTGCTTCCCTTTGTAAATTCTGAACCCATGTAAATTTCAACAGCTTCGTAGTCGCGTTCATTAAGCATGAAGTCACAAATACACAGTTCCAGCTTAAAGTCCTCTCCTGAACCACAAACACGTATATCTATTTTTTTCCGGGATTTCTCAAATATACTTCCAAATCAAAGTTATCTCTTATACAGCTCATCCATCTTTTCTCTATTATGCTTAGTCACTCAATAGAAACCCTGTCATCTCCATTTCTCCCATAATTTCTAAATATGTAACATCCAAGATTTTTAAATTCCTCTTCCTCTGGGTATGCCAAGCTTATAGCCTCTTAAAAAAAAAAAAAACAAAATCTCGGGGCACCTGGGTGGCTTAGTCGGTTAAGCGTCCGACTTTCGCTTAGGTCATGATCTCCCAGTTCATGGGTTCGAGCCCCGCATCAGGCTCTGTGCTGACTGCCAGCTCAGAGCCTGGAGCCTGTTTTGGTCTGTGATTCCCTCTCTCTCTGACCCTCCCCTGCTCACGCTGTGTCTCTCTCTCTCTCCTAGAAATAAATAAAACATTAAAAAATTTTTTTAAAAAATCTCCTACAGCTAAGTAGCTCATAATCTCTCAAACAGAAAATTGCAAAAACTATCCATAATAGTCTCTATTTCTCTTTTCTCCATACTCCAGTTTACAATCCCAGTTTAGTTTTATCTTTTCTGTTTTTAAAATCCTTTATCAGCCCCATACTGCATATAGAATCTTGTCTAAACTTTGCTTGTCATGTTAAAATCCAGTGATTATAAAATCCTATTCTGTTTTTCCAGAAGTATGTCTCAAATTTTCCTACTCCCAAAGTCTACATTTTAGCTAACCCAAAATACCTTCCATCCCATACATATATTCTGTGGTTTTCTGTTATCCAATTTTTGATGAATCCTTTACTTTATTCTGGAATGTTTTTCCCCCATCATCATCACTTACAAAAAAATAAATCTTACCCACCTATTAGACTCTGCCTCATTTTCTACCTCTTTATAAAGCTTCACTAAATGCTTCTAGGAAAAATAAAATCTCCTTTGTTCTTATCTCTGGAATATTCTATTAGCCTTCTAAAATAGACACATATACCACATTTTACTGTAATTTTTTAGGTCCTCAGATTCAACTCAGTTGAACAGATATTTGTTGAGCATATAGTATATTCCAGACACTGTGTGGAGGACTTGGAACTGTATCAGTGAACAAAATAAAAATCCCTGCCCTGAGAGCAGGGTAAAGGGAATCAGAAGTGTGGGCTGGTATGGGGGACAGGTTAAAATGTGAAATACAATGGTAAAATAAGCCTCACTGAGGATAAAATTTAAGCAAAAATACAAAGGAAGTGAGAAGATTAGCCATGTGGCAATCTGGAGCATGAACTTCTAAGGAAAGAAAACAGAGCACAAGACCCTGCTTCGGAGTCTGTTTGTCTTATAGCAGAGGAGAGAAAATTAAATGAAGTCAGAGAAATATGGGAATTATGCCATGTAAGTCTTTATAGGCCATCAGGAACACTGCATTTTGCTCTGTGAAAAATGGGGAACCATTTCTGAACAAAGAAACTACAGGTATTAAATGACATATATTTCATAAGGATCATTCTGGGTCTGAGACTGAGAACAGGCAGGGGAGCAAGAGAAAAACAGAAATCCATGCTAGGAATGATACTGGATGGAACTAGGGTGGTAGCAATAAATGCAGTTACAGGTGGTCAGAGTCCAGTTATATTTTGAGGGCGGAGCCAAGAGAACATGCTGGAATTTTGCATATGAGCTGTGAAGGAAACTAAGGAAGCAGCCATGACTCCAGGAATTTTGACCTGAGTAACCATTACTATGGAGCTGACTTCAACTGAGAAAAAAATGTTGTATACAGAACAAGTTTGGAGGGTAATATCTACAGTTCAGTTCTGGGTATAGTAACTTTGAGCTAACATATCTTTTAGGCAAGCAAGTAAAGCTGTTGAGAGGATTATCAAATATACAAGATTGGAATTCAGAAACGACATCTGGGCAGGGATAGATAGATCTTTCTATCTACATCTTACATAATTTATAGCCATGAAACTCAATGAAATCATCAGGAACGTGAGTGTTTATAAAGAAGAGATGGTGGGGCTTTTCTCCCATAAGAGACTGATATAATATATATGTGTATATATGTATGATATATATGTATATATGTGTGTATGATATATATGTATATGTATGATATATATGTATATGTACATATGTGTGTATATGTGTATGTATATACATATATATGTGTATTTGTATGTATATTAATTGGAAATGGAGAAGAAATGATCAGTGATGTTGGAGGAAAATCAGGGGAAGATGACATTTTAGATTCCAAATGAAATAAATTACATTGACGAAGAGCAAATTACTGACTTCAAGTGTGACTGAAAGGTGACATAAAATGAAGAGTAAGAATGAACACTGGATTTACTGACATGAGGTCACAGAAGAACAGCGTAGAAGTGACAGTAAGATCCAGGAGGACCTCCAAGTCCAGTGCTATAAAGACTGCAGGAAGAAGAAAAAAAAAAATCCAAGCACTTGATGCCTGCAAGGGAAAGAGTATCCTGAGGGATAATTAGCTTTTCATGAGAGCCAGAAAATGAGGAACACAGTCAGAAATATTAAGGCTGGGGATTTGATGATGATGAAGGGTGAACTTCAGAGGGCAGATGGAAGAGTTTTAGACGTTGAGGTGGAGGTGGGAGAAAGAGTTGGAGATGCTATTTCCACCTCCTAGTAGAGACCAGAGTGCAGGCCACAGAAATCTGCTTTCCATGGCAACATTATACAGGATAAAGGGATAATGAGATCAGTCCTGCAATGAGACTGTGGCAAGGGGGTGAGTTTTGGGGTTAGGGGCTGTTTGGATTTTCTGTTTCCATGTGGACCTACTGGGTAGAGGGTCAAGATTATATTTAAAGCCATTTTGAGATGGGGTCCTAGTCTCATTATATACTCTTCATCTTGACCTTTGATAAAAGGCATGGAAGAGGTAGAGGAGGTCTGATTTCTTTTTAAGGTTATTTATTTTTGAGAGCAAGCACACATGCACGTGAGCAGAGGAGGGGCAGGGGGAGAGTGAGAGAGAATCTCCAGCAGGCTGCAAGCTTCAGCTTACCACCCAGGCGCCCGAGGAGACTGAATCTTAATCCCAGCCATTTAGCTGAGGAATGCGCTAATATCAATGCAGCGGCTCTACTTAACCCTGTTCATGAGACGGATAACTGGGGACGCTGAGCATCACTGTGTGTCACACCTCCCTTAACTCCTGATGACAGCTCTAAAGGGCCTGAGGGCACCGTGGTCAGAACACACAGAGCCCATCCATGCTGGGTTCAGTCAAGTGTAGCCAACTGATTAGGTGACCTGATAGCCCACATCTGCCTGCCTGAGGCCTGAGGTACCTCTTTGGAGAGGGCTCATGCTGAGGAAAGAAGGAGTCACGTGCAGTAAGCAGGGTCAGCGACAACGCTGGGTACTAGGAAGAGAGCAGGTTATACATAAAACCTGAAGAACCCATGTTCTCTGTGAGACTGCAGGGCTTGCCTGAAAGTGCACCACACTAGTTCCACCTGGCAGGGAGAGAACTGGGCACCCAGCAGACGCCACTGCAGAACTGCAGTGGGGCCCCGGCATGGAGCTCAAGGCCATGCTTCAGCAATCAGATAAGAATTCGTGAAATTAGGGGTATCGCTGTTAATATGAATGGCATTTATTACCAATAGACTAATGAAGCCTGGATAAATTTGTGTTAAATGGTAAGGAAAGCAAACTGGTCTGCCGGCCTCTGAGCTCAGAGGGACAAGGCTATGCTTGTATTTCCCACTGGGTACAGTTTAATGAATGTGTTGAAATGGTTACATAAAATGATTAGAAATACCTTCTTCTTATGCCTCCCCCTGATGTTGCAAGGCCTTTGTCAGTGTTCAGACGTCTCCCGTCATGATTTTAAGCCAGAGAGGAAGAAGAAAGGAAACCCAAGTGATGCTGGTAGAACAAGTAGCCTCACTAACTGATTTGATTATTTTCTTCAATCAAAAACGCTTCTCCTCATACAAGACATTTCAAACAAAAGACTACAGAATGTGCTCTGACCCTTGTCTCAAAAACAGTGTATAATATTAAAGTCTAGTATAAGATGGTTACATTTTGAACAAGAGGTTAATGATGAATAAAGATGTGACTTTGGTTTCCATGTACCAGAGAAAAATGATGGATTTCTTCAAGAATTTTTTTATTCACATACACAGTGAACGAGATAAGAGAGAGTAAACATGTAGAATAAATTGATAAGGTGACCAAATAAATATAGATGAGAATGAAAACAGAAGCCAAAGGACACAACAGTTGAGATTAGAAACTTAGTAAATGAAGAGAATCTAAGGGTGGTAACAAAAAATAGAACAAGTGGAAACTTTCTTTCCTGTTGGGTGTTGACTGAAATTTCACCTTCTCCAGTGGCCTCCTTTGAAGACTCAATCTAAATATGTGCCTGTTTTATTTGGCAGTGACCCAGACCATAGTCTTGCACTTGCAGGTCTGTTTACTTGATTGTGGTCTGTCTCATTCACTAAGTGGAAAGATTTATAAGGGCAGAAGCCATGCTGGGCTTTATTTATCATTTGATTTTACAGCAGACCACAACACCAGTACACTGTAGGCACAAATACTGGTTGAATAAATGAATCAATGAACAAATGAACAAAAGGGTGGAAAGAATAATGTTTATAAATTTGTGATTACATATTGGTAGTGAATCAGTAGCACAGATAATCCTTACAAGTAATTTATTCAAATATAATCATGCCTCTCTGTCCCAGATATAAATACCCATCCTTTTTACATAAACCAAGAATTTCTGATAGGTCATTAGTGGGGAAAGTGCACTTATTTATAGAATCCTGGGTATGAGAGATGAGCTCTTGCTGGGTATATCACAGAGAGGACCTTGGGTTACATAAATAATCCTGGTGACAGAAAGCTTCTGTAGGGTGGATACCCATGTAGAAGAGAAACTGTATTTAAGGACAAATAATTGGCAAATGATACAAGTCTGAATTTCCCCCAAGCAATCCTCTACAGTCACAATTTCTAGATAAGTGAGCTGGCACACCTTGCTCTTGCAGAATCTGGTCTTCCTCCCACATGGTCTGGTTGTTCCTTTTATGGGATCGCATGATTCATGAGTTGATGTCATCCTCACTCTGAACTCCTGAGTTATTAACTGGGAGAGCCTATGAGTGATCTGCCTGTATTTGGGGGCAGGGGTACAGTGTGTGTCCAAGATGTGTCAGCTCGAGCCTCCTCCCTCTCCCCAGTGGCTACCCTGCCTAGTAGTTTGAGCAGCTGAAGATACACAGTGGCTGAGCCATGAACCTACACACATTGTATATATCTGCTCATATTGTGACAGCGTCTTCCCTTCCTCCTTTGGTGTTTCATTTTTGTCCTGTGCTTCACAAGAAGCAAATATCCTGGACTTGGCATTTCGGGTAGTTTGAAAACTCAGCTAGGGTGAGCTTAAGTCGATGCTTGCTCATTTCTAACTCTTGCTTTGGCATATTTATTAATAGCTCCTCCTTTTGGTCTCAAGAGTGTCCTGGGCTGGATTATAAATAAGCCCTAACAGGGAGTTGTTCCTCAAGAGACTGCTCTGGTTTCCAAAATCTAGAAAGGAGTCACTATTTCGTACTAAATCATAGTAGACCCTGGCAAGGTATGTGCAAAAAGCCCAGAAACATCAGTGCAGGTTACCAACACTCATTTTTGGTAAAGCAGGTTTCTAAATATTTATGACTTATACGTTTGCCTGACTGCTTCTAGGTATCAGCGTTTGTGGAATTCAGGACTTACCAGCAATATATATGTATAAGTATTAGGTCTCTTGACAATCTTAGTGGTAATTCTTCAGAATCTCCATGCTCTCTCTATATCTCTAATAAAACAAAATGTAAATGAAATGTCCAAGTAACCCCATAAATAAAAGAACAAGGTAGTTTATGAAGTTTAAAATCAGATTGCTGCTAGGAACATAAATCTCCCAGTGCCTCCTGTTTCATCATTATTATAATATTAACCTTCAACCTCCTTGAATGTATAGTGAATCCACTGATGAATGAGTAGGGCTGTGGCTGAGCTGTAACCATGACATATGTATGTGTGTCTGAGAAGGCATCTTCCTCCAAAAGATGCTGAGCACTCATTCCGGGGCACAACCCCAATTTCTTTTTCAGGAGAAAGCAATTCTGCAGAAATGTGGTTACCTTATTTTTCTTTTATGGTGTTTCCTGTTAATTTCATATTATACACAGCAAAAATATTTCTTTGCCTTTCCTTATCATTACTTTGCTAAAGGTTAGTTCTTTTAGGTTCGCCTCATGAAAAGAACTTGTACAGACACCTGGCTTTCTAAAGATCCTTGCTTTTGACTAAAGGCACATGTTTCCTGTGCATATTTTCACACCATAAATTAAGCAGATTTTACCTTTCATCACAATTTTCCTTCTCCCTTGATGAGTAAGTAGGGCGTTGGTGGAAATAATTTGATGAATCTTCTTTTCTTATTTTGAGCTGGAGCAAATATAGATAGCAAGCTTCAAAGGAGCAGGGATCGTGCCCATTTTCTTCAGCATCTATACTTAACACCCATTCCTATGGCTTGCTCATGCGAGGTGTTCAATTAGTATGTATTTAATGAATGAAGTATCCGGTGGTTCTAAAACTCATAGATTTAAGCCACAGTCATATTTTATACTCCAGCTTTTGAAACATCTACATTTTTTGGAAGTTCTATTTTCTAAATGAAAATGATCTTTTTCTTAAAGTATTTCATAGGAAACATATTTCATAGGAGTTATTTTCCATCCCACTCCGGGCAAAGAAAATTGAGATCACAAATGGATAAGGATGTTGAATGGTTTGCTAGCTCATTTGTGAGCTAATGTGATTCAAATTCTTGACTCAGCCAATTGTTATATTCCATGAACCTTCACAATCATTCAACAGTGAGATTTACCTTCAGGCTCAGAAAGCCTATGAAGTAGGTGTTTACTATGAAACTGGAGGGGTGTTTCACTACTTGTTCTTTGGCACAAGTAGGAGGGACAATAACAGGAACCTACGATAAAATGTAACTTTTGACCACAGCACCAAGAGGCAGTGGATGCTATATCCAAAGGAAAGGTGCTATACTGTAATGAACAAAATTGGGGGTGCCTGGCTGGCTCAGTCAGTTGAGCATCCAACTTCGGCCCAGGTCATGATCTCATAGTTGCTGAGTTTAAGCCCTGCACTGGGCTCTGTGCTGACAGCGTGGAGCCTGCTTCAGATCCTCTGCCTCCCTCTTTCACTGCCCTTCCCCCACTTGTGCATACACCCTCTCTCTGTCTCTCAAAAATAAACATTAAAAAAAAAGCAATGGACAGATTTATTTCTGACACAAGGACTCATCCCAGGGACCATGACCCAGGTCAGTTGTATAAAGGACCAGAGAAGGAAAAAAGCGGTTTGTAAATTCTTGCCTTGACACTCACTTCTCCTTGGGAAAGAGGAGATGATGGTGGTACTACTCACTCAACAGGACAACTCAGGAAAACATAAGCTGTACCTGCTGGTTCAGGTGAGAGCTTGTTGCTCTCAGCCACTGACTGAGGAGCAAAGAAAGAGAAGAGAGGAGCATTTGAAATACAGTAAAACCTTGGATTGTAACTTGTTCTGCAAGTGTTCTGCAATATGAGCAAACATTTCTAATAGGTTTTAACTTGATAAACGAGCGATGGCTTGCAATACGAGTAGTGAGGGCTGCCAAGCGTCGCATGATCACAGCTGAGCCAAAGATTCTTGAAATTCGCTTTGATATATGAATACCTTGGATTACAAACATGTTTCCAGAGTAAATTATGCTCAAAAACCAAGGTTTTACTGTACATCCCACTCCTAGTGATACCTGTGCAAGGGATGTGTGCTTCCTGTGTAACAAGTGTGGGACCACAGGGAAGAAAGAACAAGTGGAAGTGCTGAGAGTTCTACCCAAGAGAACCTCCCAGAGAGGTTTACCAAGAGGGAGCTTTGTGTGGCGTGTTTTTTTTCCTGGATTACGAGGGCTGACCAGGAAAGGGCCATCAGAAGAATATGTGTATTTTTCACACTGCAGTAACTGCAGCCAGAGAGACTGAGCATGGGATGAGGGAGCACCTCTGGAAACTCCAGAAAGGTTCTGAGCACATCTGTTGTTCAAAGGGACCCAGTGACAGAGGATACCTCCCCCCAGTATACATGACTTCTCTTGACCCCATAGTCCCTTTCCCTCCTGGATTCCTGTGGGAGTGTCAGAAACAGCAGTTAGCAGAGCAAGGGACTTAGTTAAGTAGAAAAGGAAAGGTAACAGGTCGCCTCTATTTCTCCCCTTTGCCATTTGCAAGTGGCTCACCTTAAAAGCAGAGTTAGTTTGGGTTGACTATCTGGCCTGGATAATTTTTTTAAGATTTTTTTAAATGTACTTTGAGAGAGAGAGCAAGCAAGGGAAGGTAAGAGAGAAAGGGAAAGAGAGAATCCCAAGCAGACTCTGCACTGTCATTGTGAAGCCTGAAGTGGGGCTCAAACTCTCAAACTGTGAGATCATGACCTGAGCTGAAACCAACAGCTGGGACACCAAGCACCCCGAGGCCTGGCTAATTTTAATTAGAGAATGAGACTGTTTTTGCATATGAAATTGACTAGATGGCATTTTTTTTCTTTAAATAAGAACAAAATTTTATGGGGATTAGTGGAGAGTTCCTTCCAAGGGCAAAGAATATTTTTCCTTCACGGAGTAAATTTTAAAGGGACAATGGGAGAAAGGTGTATTTTGATTGCATTCCATGAGTCAAGCTAGCTTAGTTTTTCTGCATACTACTTCTTTTATTTGTTTGTTTGTTTTTGAGTGTGTGTGTGGGGGGGGGGAGCCAGGGAGAACCAGAGGGAGAGGGAGAGACGGCATCTTAAGCAGGCTCCACACTCAATGCTGAGCCCAATGCAGGGCTCAATCCCATGACCCTGGAATCGGGACCTGAGCTGAAGTCAAGAGTGAGACGCTCAGACGACGGAGCCACCCTGGCGCCCCTGTCATACAAGATGGAGCATGGGGCAGTCTTCCAAAGGGTACTTCCTGCCTCATGAGCGAGGCCAAATTAGCTCTAAAGCTTTTGCTTTTGCCCTTCCTAACAAAGTTTTTTAAAAAATGCTTACAAAGTTCATACCATTTCAAAGTAATGTCACTGTGCCCCAGAAGACAGGCTCAGAATAGTTTCTGAAAATGTTAAGAGCATCTGACACCTGATAAGGAAATATTCACCACTCCATCTTGTGTTTCATTTTGATAACTGCATACTCCTTGCTTCTGAAGTACTGAATTCCAGCCTTTTATTATTTTAGGATTATAAGTTATAAAAATTATAAAATTATATAAAATGATAAAACCCCTACTAGTGTCCAGTAGGCTGGTACCATGCGGCATCTTCTTCACTTACCCCCGTCTTAGAAAGAAGAGCCACCAATAAGTTTCTCACCATCTCTTGTTTCTCTCCCCTCTGCTTCAGTAAACAGAATACTGATCTCTGTGCCTGTCGGTAGAGCACAGTTGGCCAGTGAGTAGTACAGGGTCTTTACTTTGTTCCCCCCCTTATAATAGAATGTTCTTCCTGCCATAGTACCTTTCCACTGTCATTCTGAGCCCTTCTCCACATCACAGCTCTTCTAACATTTCTTGTTTTCTTGGTGCAGGCCTTTCATTGCTATTTCTAGGCGTCTAAGAGCCATTCCAGCAGTGCATTGGCATCCTCTTTCAGGATTCTGGCCAGATGATGAACTCCTTGTCAGAGGAGAATTCCCACCATATTGATAAGCTCTCCCTTTTCCAACTTCGTGTTCCATACTCTTTGCTCCAGTGCCCTCGGCGTCCAGCCCCTGTACACACTGCCTGGGCTCCTCGTGAATCTCTCATTCACCAGGGCCTGTGGCTCCGTCTGCATCCCTCTTCTCCCCTAGCAGGTTCAGGACTTGCTTGGCTGGGTCGTACTGTGATCTGACCTTCACTAATAGTCTTGTATTCAGGGGCACCTGGGTAGCTCAGTGGGTTAAGCTTCCAACTTCAGCTCCGATCATGATCTCACCGTTTGTGAGTTCAAATCCTACATCTAGCTCTCTGCTCTCACCAGGGAGCCTGTTTCTGATGATCTGTCTCCCCACCCCCTCATAAAAAAAATTTTTTTAATTGAAAATAAAAAATTGTCTCGTAGGCAGGAGTAGAGGTGGTGGAGAACCTTAGGAAGGTGTGTGTTCTATTTCAAGGTTCTGCATCACCGGCAAGCGAGGGCAGTATACTAGGGTTTGAGAGAGTAAACAGCTGCAGGGCTAGAGTCCAGGGGGATCTGAGGGGTTCAGATTCTCAAGTGTCCCAATCCTGATGCCGCCACCATGAGTGGCATGTGTGCTGGGGTTGAGAATGCAGCCTCCCTCCTCTAGACCCTGCGTTATAATAGTTTTGGTCCTGATCTTAAGCTTTCCCTGCCCTATGGTTCCAGTAGATGTGAATCTCTTTACACTCCCGAGGAGGCCCTCTGACTTTTATGCTTAGCTTTATATTTGAGACAGATCCCCCTCAGAGTGTCATTGAATTTCTACAGGACATCAGTACCAGCCAGAATTTGTGGGTTTCTTTGATTTTTATAATTTCATTTTCCCTCAGCCTCTCAAACATCCCAGGTTCTACACTTTTTAGTGCTTCCTGATGCAGTGCTGACACATTTCATTACCACAGGTATAAGATTTCTCTTTTAATTTTTTTGACTTTGTTTATTTTGAGAGAGAGACAGAGAGAGAGCACACACATGTACATGTGGAGGAAGCACAGAGAGAAGGAGAGACAGGATCCCAAGCAGGCTTCGTACCACTAGCATAGAGACTGATGCAGGGCTCAAATTCATAAACTGGAATCATGACCTGAGCTGAGATCGAGTCGGACGCTTAACCCACACTCACCCAGGCACCCACAGGTATAGATTTTTTATAACTGCATCAGCTGTGCATGCCAGGAATGAGTCCAGCTATGACCAGTGAAGGTATCCTTCTTAGAAGCTTTCTAACACTCCATTTTATAATTTGCTCCCTAGGACCATTTTTAGTACCAGCTATCCAGAGTTGGAGTCCCTGGAACACAGGCTTGAGATGGAGTGTGCTGGCAGGGGGGATACTGTGGAATCCTTTTGGATTGGATCCCTGTAAGGGAGTGAGGGAAGCAGGTGTGGGCTGGAGGAGGAAGCCACACTGTATGGGAACATCTATGGAGACAGTGCAGTCACCACAGGCTCCAAATCCTTGGGCTGCTAGGGAGCTGGGCATGGGGAAGTGGGGGAGGGCCTGGGAGTCCCCAGGAGGGGGAGAGGGGGCAGGGGAGGAAGTCTGGGGGGAGGGGAGGAGCCTAGCAGAGGAAGCAGGGGAATTACTGGGCGCAGGGAAGAAGGGGCATGAGGAAGAGGCAGGGGCAGACATGTCTCTGGTGCGGGAGAGGGGGAGAAGCAAAGGCTCTTTTGAGCCAGAGAGGAGAGGAGGAGGAGAGGGAAGGCGGAGGACAGAGAGGAAAGCAGTTGAGGAAGCAGCACCAACCACAAGAAAGGCAGTTGAGGGACCTCTGAGGGCAGAGAGGGAAGGAGGTGAGGAGCCATTACAAGTAGAGCAGAAAGGAGATGAAGAAGAACCAGAAGCAGCTAAAGAACCATTGGTGAGAGAGAGAAAACGAAGTGAGGAGTCACTGGAGGCAGAGAAAGGAGGAGGTGAGGTGTCACTGAAGGGGGAGAGAACAGGAGGGGAGGCGGCACTGGAGGCAGAGAAGACCCAAGTCGTTGAGGGTGATCTGAGTCCAGAGGAGCAGAGTGAGTCGGGGGGAGGACAGTGATGTCAGGCAGAGGAAGGGAGTGAGGCAGGGGCTTCCTTGGGGGCCAAGGAAGAATCAAGGCCAGAAGAGGAAGGACCACAGCCCCAGAAGAAGCAGGAAGGCTCCCTGGAGGAAGAATCTATAAGGCCCCAAACACCTGTTGCGGGCTAGGGCCACTCGGGGGATGCCACCCCCCTGCTGGCGAAGACCCTAGCTCCAGAGCAGCCCGCCGAGTGCCAGCCCCTGCTTGCGGTGGAAGGGCCCGGGACCAACCCCAGTGCCCACCCCATGCCCACCTGCACCCCTGCCCGGCACACTTCCCGAGGGGGGAGAGGCAAGTGGCCCCAAGCAAAAGATGTGCCAGTGTTGTGTGGTCATGTGAGCCCACACCCTCCACCCGGCGCCCTGCTTCTCTCACAGCTATCTCGGCCTCTTGGCTTCCAGTGGCAGGTCCCGGGCACAGACAGGGAACCACGGAACTGACTGTGGCACCCGGGAGCCAGCTGGCCCGCACGTCCACCTCCACCCAGACTTCCGGACCCCTCGCCCTGCCTGTGACCCTGGCTCCTTTCTACGACAAAGCCTTTATACTTGAAAATAAAAATGGAATGCATCTGGAAAGAAAAAAAAAGTTTTGTCCCAAAACTGAGACAGGAGGGCTGAGCTCCTGTCTTGATCAGGAGCTGGAGGGGAAGCTGTTTCTTGGGAAGAAGTGTGTTTGTCACCAGTCAATTCCCTGCACTGAGGGTAACTCCTCAAACGGGACTCAGCTATGAGCCATCTGTAGCCAGCATGCCCACCAGCTTTGAGGATAAAGCTGCGAGATCTGAGGCTTGCCTTGATGAAGAGTTGTCAGGAGTGCAGGATGGTAGTTTCTCCAAGCTTGTATACACTTACACAGTTGATGAACAGTTTTATCTTATATTTTGTTTACTCCCCCCAAAAGAAGATAATATTTAAGAATGTGCCTTGAAAAAACCTTAAAATCACATCAAGTTCAACATTTTAAGCGTTCAAGGAAATGGAGGCACAAAGTCAGGTGACTTGTCAGGGGATCTAAAGATACTGATGCTGAGTCCAGAGTTCAGGCTCTCTGCCTTCACCCCAGGGTTGATTCCCTCTTAGAATCTAGAGATTCTAGATCTCACATCCAGCGAAAGGTTGTGTGAGTCATTTCCCATAGCTGAAAGTTGTAGACTCTGGTCCCTACCGCAACAGGCGATAGATCTCAACCCAGATTACAAAACCAATTTCTTCTTTTTCCTTTATATTCTGCAGGCACTACTTCTCTTTGTAGGACCAGGATATTTACCTACATTGTGGTTGTAAGCTCCAGAAAGCAATTGATGGTGACTTATGTAATATAGTGTACTTTTATTGTTGAAAACTTTTTTGGGTAAAGTTTTTGTTTTGTTTTGGTTTGGTTTTGGTTTTTTTGCTGAGTTTAACAAACAATAAGAATCACCTGAATAAAAATGTCAACTAGACAGCAAAAATGGCCCAAATTCATTTTGATCTTTGAAATTGATTCTTTCCTGGACTTTATCAAGGTTGAACACAGGTTCTCTCACAGGGTTACCCTTGTTTCAACTAACAGGGTGTTTTGAATCTACTTACTGCCAACAAGAGGGAGTATTTCCATGAACCGGGGAAAACTTTAACTTTGCCATCTCTATTATTCTTCTTAATAGTTTGGTTCTCAAAAGAATTCCCTCTTAAATGCAATTTCTGCTTCTGGACCGTGCAAGTAAATTATCTTCAATTTGACAATTAAGTTCAGTAGCTTTTTTGTGAGCCATTTATAACGTGCTAAGTATTGGGCTACACATGTCAGGATACAACAACCTTCAAGATACGCTATCTGCCTGAAAGAAATCTGGTCTAATTGGGATGAGATAAACACCTAGAGAGTAATAACTCCAGTATTAAGTATTGCCTGTTCAAAGATATACACAGGGCTGTGGGTTCAGAGAGGAAGTTAAATAACTACCTTACTGAGGCATTCGAGAAAAGGCCATGGTATGGTCAGACGGCTTCTGTTCACATAGGTATGGGGCAGTCACCTACTTATAATTAGCATTCTACACAGGAATATTTTTTAATGTTAACTTATTTTTGAAAGGGAGAGACAAGGTGCAAGTTGAGGAGAAGCAGAGAGAGGGGGAGGCATAGAATCTGAAACAGGTTCCAGGCTCTGAGCTGTCAGCACAGAGCCTGACTCAGGGCTCGAACTCACAAACCACAAGAGCATGACCTGAGCTGAAGTCGGACACTTAACTGACTGAGCCACCCATGGGCCCTACCAACAGGAATGATTTTAATGCTTCCTAGCATTAAATCCTGTGGACCATGAAGGAAAAAGGTACAGAGGGTGAAATTCTGTATAACACCATGGGAATCGGGGAGCAGTGGGTTGAAGAGAGCAGGCATGAGGCAGAGCTAAGCTTCCTGTGGTGAGGAGACACAAAGACACAACACCCAACAATGCACTGGATGTAGAAATCATCTAGAACTGGGGGGAGAAGCCTGGTCATGAAGGATGAACTTGTCCATGCTACAGTTTTGCCTGAGGTCAATCCTGCTTGGTTTAATTTGACACTTATTTGCAATGTAGGTTATGTAACATTACCTAAGTCACCTTTGGATTTTGGAGTAAATGTTAATATCTTGTTGAAGCTATCACTATTGTGTGTTCAGGGTGCATTTCTATAGGGAATGCCTTTTTTTTTTTTATATATTTTTCTTTATTTCTAGGAGAGACAGAGAGAGACAGCGTGAGCAGGGGAGGGTCAGAGAGAGAGGGAGACACAGACTCTGAAATAGGCTCCAGGCTCTGAGCTGGCAGTCAGCACAGAGCCCGACGCGGGGCTCGAACCCACGAACCGCGAGATCGTGACCTAAGCGAAAGTCGGACACTTAACCGACTAAGCCACCCAGGCGCCCTGGGAATGCTTTTAATTAGGCAGTGTTTTAGTCTGCCCATCATACAGACAAGTAAAATACTTGTGTTTATAGTATTTACATGTATGTTTGAATTAGTATCAGATGTGAGCTGCAGTACCCAAGAAATCCCAAAGTGCCACATTTGTATTTTAAAATACTTCTTTAGAATACATTAGTCATAACAAACTGTATATAGAGTTAGATTTGTTTTGTCAAAGCATGTAATTTACTGTAATTTATTTTCCTGGAATACAGTGGTTTTGTAAGGTGAGGGGGGCAAGAGATATCTCTACATCTCTCACATTGTACCTGCTTCTTGCTTTTCAGACTCCCCTTCATTTTTCCAAATATTTAAAAAACATTTTTGTTTATTTTTGAGACAGAGAGAGAAAGAGACAGTGCATGAGCTGGCAAGGGCAGACAGAGAGGGAGACAAGAGAATCCTAAGCAGGTTCCATACTCAGCATGGAGCCCGACGCAGGGCTTGAACCCATGAGCCATGAGATCATGACCTGAGCTGAAGTCAGACACTTAACTGACTGGGCCACACAGGCGCCCCAGCAGAGAGAACTTTACCAGCAAGAAAGAACTGCAGGCACGGTGACTCTGGAATGACACCAGGAATGGGGGCACCGACCTGCTATCTGATACACTTGAAAATCCACATGTAAGTTCTGACTCTCCGAAACTTTACTAAGAGTCTATTCTTGACCAGAAGCCTG
>NW_027533170.1:1327647-1330823 GCF_008692635.1 Crocuta crocuta
GAAGAGATATTTTCTATATTATATATATATTATAAACTGTAGCCTTACAATCAAGTAAGTTAAAGAAAACATTATTAAGACAATCATAAGGAAAACACATTGACCGTGCCATGCTGTATTTATCAAAAAAAAAAAAAAAGAAAGAAATCCACGTATAAGTGGACCTATGCACTTCAAACCTGTGTAGTTCAAGGATCAACTGCATGAGGCTATACAAGATAGGAAAAGAGCCTGAGATGGTTTAAGAAAAAGAAAAAAAAAGGCTCAGTGTGGCCAGAGAATGAGGACTGAAAGCAAAATGACAGGTAACAGTTTAAAAATGGGGAAAATGACAGAACTGGAGCCATTTTTAAAACAGAGCTGGAGCAGCCATTTGAAAGGAACTGCCTTGCATGTCCTGCTTTCTAAATCTTTCAAGTGCACCAAACTGCCAGCATTCCAAGATGTCAGCGAGAAGGAGCAGATCCTATTTGATGAAAGTAAACTTGTGCAGAGTGAACACATCTCCTGACCAGTCGATGAAGTACAAAGCCAACCCTGCTTGTCAGCACCGATGAACTCTTAAAAACAATTTCCCTAACCCTCCTTTTTCCTGTAAAATCCATGAGTCTACCTCCTGTAAGTGGGACACTCTTTTGGGTTTCTACCTAAATCTGAGTACCCAAATTCAAATTCTTTGATCCCAGATACACTCTTGGGATAAACTCTTGCATGGCTTTCTCATTTTCAGGTCAACAAGAAGCAACAGTGAGGAACTACATGGATGAGGAAACTACATTCAATCCCTAAGACGTGGGGTTGTGGAAGAGGAAACTGCCTGGGCAGAAGAGGGCTTCCAGGGGGACAGTGCCCTCTGATGACAGCCGGGCTTCCGGTTTGGGCCAGGAAGTCAAGGGAACGTTCTGCAACAACATGAAGCTGGAAACTATCTGCTGACCTGAGAAGGGCTCTCATGGAAGGGCTCTGACATAGAAGGGAGTCAGATGAAGGCTGTGTAGAGCAGTACAGGGAGAAGCATGCAGGTGACAAGGACCAAGGGAGAGGCTTGTCCTTGTGGTGGTGACTGACACAAGCAGGGATAAGAGGCAGGTGGGATTTGTCCTCAGAGCCCAGGTGACGAGAGAGAGGACAGCCAATTCCTTCGCTCCCTAAGGAGCCTGCAGGGATTGCTGCCCTAGAGACTGTGCCCTGCGTCAGTGTGACAGGGTTTGGGGGCTGCAGGTAAGAGCTAGAGGCTGTACCATGTAGGGTGATGGCCATCCCACAGCCCACTCCTTAAAGTGGAACAACCTGCCAGATGGCTGGGCTGGAGGAGGCAGAGCAGTGAGGAGATTTCACCGATGTCACTATGCTCATGACCAAACAAAGGCTCACTTGTTATGTAATGTCCTTTCATGGGAGGCCAGCTTTTAACATCATACCTGTAATTTGATGGCACCAAGAATACATGAAGTAAAAAAAAAACAAAAAAAAAAAAGAAAAAAGATTTTTGACCAGAGAATTCTTCCTTCTATGGGCTTTCCAACTGCGGGGCCAAGACAATGACAAAAACTATTAAGTTCAGTAGGGGGAGGATTTACCTCCTAAGAACAATATCAGCAGCCAATTAAATGGTTCAGAAATGGTAAGGGGTGCCTGGGTGGCTAGGTCCGACTTTGGCTCAGGTCATGATCTCACAGTTCGTGAGTTCGAGCCCCACGTCGGGCTCTGTGCTGACAGCTCAGAGCCTGGAGCCTGCTTCACATTCTGTGTCTCCCTCTCTCTCTCTCTGACTCTCCCCTGCTTGTGCTCTGCCTCTCTCTCTCTCTCTCTCAAAAATAGGCATTAATTAAAAAAAAAAAAAAAAGGTTGGGGAGAGGGGGCAAGATGGCGGAGAAGTAAGGAGCTCCGTACTTGCACTCGCGCCCATACATCACACAGAAAAGATCTGAAGCCATTGGAAACCTTACAAAACCTGAGAGATTGGGAGACAAAGGACGCAGAATCCACTGAGAGAGCCTTCTAACGTGAGTGCGAACCGGGGAAGATAAAATCGGGCCGGGATCGGAGACTCCAGGGTGGGAGACGATCCCCCTCTACCCTCTACGGGGAGTGAGAGGGGAAAAGGAGAGAGTCCGAAACAGAAAAACCTCNACTATTTATAAAAAAAATGTTTAGAAATGGTAAAGAAATATATTCATAATTGCAAACCTCCCCAGAGAAACAAGGAAATCCCTCTGAAGTTAATGGGAAGAGATACACTTGGAAACTATCATGGTTGAAGGAAATGAAGAAGCTGTAGTTCTGGAAATTCCCACCTCTGCCAGAATAAAAAGTGGTGCTGTTGTTTTTTAAGGTATATGTATTTATTTAGGGGAGAGGGAGGGCAGGGAGCAAGAGGGACAGAGAATCCCAAGCAGACTCCACAGTGTCAGCACAGAGCCCCACTCAGGGCTCAAACTCTCGAACTGTGAGATCATGACCTGACTCGAAATCAAGAATCAGACGCTTAACTGAATGAGCCACCCAGGCACCCTAATGAAAAGTGTTAAATACCATCTAGATCACTCAGCAGTTACACTACATCCATCTCCTAGAAAACAGATTCTGTCCCCATCCCCCCAGCACTTATTTGAACATATGGTTCCCACATGAAAGTCCCTACACTTACCCGTTTTCCAAAACTGAAAAAAAATGTGAAAATAAGTTTTTACTTTTTAATATTGCATACTGGCCAACTTCGGGAAAGCTCCCATGACTTGACGTGTGCATAGGAGGGGAGCTTGCCTAGAAAGCTAACTCACAAAACAAATGACAACAGCATTGTCAGACTCTTCCGTGGGCATGGTGTTTTGTCTTAAACAAAACAAAACAAAACAAAAAAAGTTATGTTAAATAAATCAATGAATACATCCATACAGAATATATACGCAGAGAGAGACATGACCACAAACGACCCACGTTATGGAATCTCTGCTGTGTCTCCGGGAGCCCTGCTGGGGTGGCTGCGCTCGCCCAGGCTCCCGTTCCACCTCCTGTCCCACAGCACGTGCCGTGCGGTCACGCGGGGCTAAGGACGCCCTGAGGAACTGAGGGGGTTTCTCTAAAGGCCTGCCCGGAGGTGCACCAGGCCTCTGCCCCGTGTTCCTTATAACCGCATTGTGAAGCAAGATGTGCACGTCGACCACTTGGCTGCC
>NW_027533170.1:1331205-1372159 GCF_008692635.1 Crocuta crocuta
AAGACCGAAGCAGTGAGCTGCCCTAGCTCACGCTGCGGAAGATCGACAGGCGGCCGGGAACTGCGACCACCTCATACATCTCACGTACACATACGTACACTTAAAGATGCTGCTGAATTTGGCTACAGAGTCAGCCCCCTGGCCTGATGGTGATCGAAGAAGGCAAGAATTAAAAGTAGGGGGCTGGCATCTCTGTGGGGAGGCTGATGGGCATAATGTGGCTGTGACGTGACAAGGGGCATCAAGATGCACTCCAAAGTGAAGGGCCCCGATATTATCACTTCCTAATACCTCCACATTCGTGAGACATCAACCAGGTGCTCCCACAGAGAAGTCTTCAAACACCAAATGGGGAGAGGAAGACCTTCCCCCCGGCAGGGTCTGCTTTGCTAAAGTGACTGGTGATTAAGAGGCATCCTCTCCTCTGAGCTGCCTGGGGATAAAGGGGCAAGAGAAAGAGGCCACCTTGGCAGTCGAGATAAAGTGAGGTCAACAGGTGTAATGGTAGAAAGGAAGGCAGCAGAAGGGAAACCCTGAAGCATGACCATAAGCTTTGCCTGATAACCAATAGACCTGAGAGCAGCCGCTAGAATGTTGTTGCCTATTTTGAGCCAAGCTTCAGATCAGCTCAGGGCCTACGTGTTAGAGTCACGTATGACAACCGACCCTTTAGGAAGGGGAACACTTGAACCTGGAAATGAGCTTCAGAAGCACAGAGGGTAGAAAAAACACAAAACTAACCAAGGAAAGCCAGTGCTGTCTTTGCAAATGAGGGAAAGCAAAAAGATCTAGAACAATGCTGCTTTCTGAGGATCTGAAATTCTGCTACCATCTAATGGAGATATAAGATATATTACTCCCACTTTCAAGAGAGAAACAATTAGACAATATTGTTGTACTGAGAAGGCTGTATTTTAAAAACACAGTTTCTATTACTCTAAAAGAAATTAGTGTTGTTAGCAGAAAAATTATAAAGTTCAGAAAAGTATGGGAAAAAAACCCCATAATTCTACCTCCCAGAGGCAACCACTATTATATTGTCACTTCTCCCTTCTCTTTTCTATGTATGTTTTTATTTTGCACCGGTGATACACTGAATATGAAACATTGTGCCTGCTTTTTGAGTTATGATAGTAAATGTTTTCCAGCTGACTCTGTATTGAAATAGACTTGGTTTACTTGCTACAAATTACTTCTTTTCTTAGGTCATAGGAAGTGCAAAATAGTCTACCTTGTGGATATTAATACCTAGTGAGAAACTGCAAAGTAGACTATGAGCTCTTACTAAGTTCAAATCACCGGGCTCAACAGACAACTCAGAGAGTCACAAATGTGGAACCACACTGACTCTACACATAAGGAAGAGACAGGCAGACTCACAAGGACCTTCTACAATGGCTGGTATCGTGGCCCTTTTTATTCTGGCTTGTTCATTTGCAAATGAGAGAAAGCAAAAGATCTAAGAAGTGCCCCTTCTCTCTGCCACCATCTCCTAGTATCTGTTAAGATCCACTTCAAATATCACATTTCTAGAACTTTCCCTGATTCCTTCTCCTCTGAGAAGACTCGATTATTGCTCACGTGTGCTGCCACGGAGCTTTAAATAAACTCTGCAATGTATCTCATGTATTATATTCTAAATCTCTTGTAACTGCTAGACCCCTCATTAGTCTAGGAACTCTATTTTTTAATGTTTATTTCTGTCTCTCTCTCTCTCTCTCAAATTTCTCAGAGAGAGAGAGAGAGCGTGAGCAGGGGAGGGTCAGAGAGAGAGGGATACACAGAATCTGAAACAGGCTGCAGGCTCTGAGCTAGCTGTCAGCACAGAGCCCGACACGGGGCTTGAACCCACAAACCGTGAGATCATGACCTGAGCCGAAGTCGGATGCTTAACCGACTGAGCCATCCAGGTGCCCCTAATGTTTATTTTTTAGAGAGAGACAGAACACGAGCTGAAGAGCAGAGAGAGACACAGAATCCGAAGGGAGTTTCAGTCTCTGAGCTGTCAGCACAGAGCCCAATGCAGGGCTCGAATCCACAAACCATAAGATCATGACCAGAGCTGAAGTCGGATGCTCAACCAACTGAGCCACCCAGGCACTCCTAGGAACTTTTAAAGATAGAGATAAATACATTTTTCAGTGATTGAGAACGAATACATTCAAAGTGAAATACATTTTTCTGGAAATGTGACAAAGAACTACTGCACACTTTTTATTATTAGTAGAGATAATAAAGCTATCTAAGTACAAAATTGTTTTTAAAAGATGTTGAAGTGTGAGCTTTTGTAGAATCCTTGAATCCATTATCTGAAACCTCATCTGTTTCACTTCCTGAAATATGATGAAAACATGTATGGTATTTGCATTTCTGAAGAATGAAACACCCATTGACTTCTTACCAGCAATTTGGTATAGTGATGGTTAAAACTACCAAGAGAGTCAGGTAATGACAAGCCACAGGAGAGAGGACAAATACTCTATAGCTTCACAGAGGTTCAAGAAGATTTTCCTTTAAATCAAGAGTGCCACAGAGTACTAAAATTCTTTTTCAACTGTCAAGCATCCATGTCAATAAATTCTAGACCCTGTTCAAAGGGACAGAATAGGACAGCAGAGGAGGGCTTAAATGGATTATCCACAATCACAAAACAAATCAGAAAGAAGGTAATAATCTGTGATTATACAGCATTTCCTCATAAGGATTTGGGATGTTTTGAGATTATTTGAAAAGCTTTTTAATCCTGGGCAGTACAGAGAGGGAGGGGGAAATATGCTCTCAAAGCTAATGGGAAAGATTCCAGTATTGTTTGATTCCTTTTTTTTCTCTTTGCCTTTTACTGACTTTAGTTTTCTATTTACAGAAAACAGAAATTATTTTTATATGATATGCCACATATTATAAATGCATAGTTTATAAATAACATCAGAATGTTGGAAAATTAAAATAAAAAATATATACACCATATGTATGGCATACTGTCCAGGAATACATGAGTAGCCTCACAGATAACAATTCAAATTAAACCTCACCAAATAAATTCAATTTTAATTTTGCTCAGTATTGATCCCAAGTGATGTTAGTCCAGGCTCTTTGGAGGGGAGTTATCTATTATAGCAATCACCACTTCGGAGAGCCAAAGAAGCAATTGAATCAGGGAAACTGTTTGCAAATGGCCAAATAAATAGATAATTTTCAAAGAAATGGACTCTAACACAGAGCGAGTATAAGCCCTATTTATTTTTTTCTGCTAATGACAGTCGTTTCTCTGTAGCCAGACAATATGAGGCTGATTGTTGTGCTGTTATGGCAAAGCTATTCAGAGGCTTAGAAAATGTCTCTCTGGAAATGCCCTTTCATTCGCTAGCCCTGGGACTGCGCGAACATCCTTGTAGAGCTGCATGCTGAAATAGTTCACGCATGCTACCTGCTTTCCTCAGGCAGCTTCCTGGTGGGGAGATTATGAAGACTCTGCGTCTGGCTAGAGTCATACTGTCAGGGCTCAGTAAAGACACAGCTCTCTCGGTGTGGACTGATTGCCCTGAAGTGGGGAGGCAGCTGGGCAGGACGATTGGAAAACAGGGTGCTGATGGTTGGTTAGAGACCCTGAGCCACCATCCTGGCACAGCTGAAGCACAGAAGGCTATAGTTCTAGTGTGGCATTTCGAATAGCAGACCCCATAAACCAACAAACAATTCATCCTGTGTTTTGATATGATTGCAGCCATTCTCATGGTTCCCTTGGAACCGGAGCGAAACAATACAGCAATCTGATATAAAGTATTCAAGGCTCCTGCTTCTGAAAAATTAAAAATATTTTCTTGACCCTTATGTAGTCTCTAATGGATGTTAAAATATCTTTTTATCTCTAATAATAACTAAGAACTTCCCACAATGCCTCATTTAACTCTGGAAACCTACATTCAATGACTGTCCAATTCCATCAGCCTTGGAAAGAAAAACACATCATTATTCCTGTTTTTGTTTACCAAAAAATGTTTTGTTAAATACATACTAGAAAAACTTCTAAGTATATATATTTTTTAAATAACAATAAAATGAACAACATGTGCCCTCCACCCAACTTAGAAATAAAACACTACAGATCCCTCTGAGTCCCTTATTCCCATTCCCAGAGGGAACCTCTTTGTTCCTTGACACTTAAGGTAACCCCCAACCTGAATTATGTACTTATCATTCCCTTACTAATCTTCATAGTTTTAATACATAACTATGGGGTGCAGGGTGGCTCACTTGGTTAAGTGTCCAACTCCTGATTTCGGCTCGAGTCATGATCTCATGAGTTTGTAAGGTTGATCCCCATGTGGGGCTCAGAGCTGACAGTGAGGAGACTGCCTGGGATTCTCTCTCTCTCTCCCTCTCTGCCCCTCCTCCACTCTCTGTCAAAATTATAAAAATGCATATTTTTTAATAATACATAACTATGAATCTGTAAATAACAGTAGTTTTGCATTTTACATAATGCAATAATTCTGTTTGTAGTCTTTTGTCATCTTTTTTTGCTCAACATTATGATTAACATCAATATCATCCATGTTGATACATAAGTGTAATTAACTCATTTTAACTGCTGTATGTAATCCTATCGTATAATTACACCAATATATGTATCCATCTGGTACTGACAACATTTACATTATTTTCAGCTTTTGCTATCCTAATCAATGCCACTGTGAACTTGCTTTTGGCTGACATTGGCAGTAAATTTTCAAGGACACAGATCAAGAAAAAAATTTCTGCTATGTAGTATGTCTCTCTTCAAATTTACTGAATAATACCAAACATGATTCCAAGGTGGTTGAAATAGCTTATATTCCACCATCAGTGTATATAAAAGTTTCTGTTTTTCTACATCTTCATCAACACTGATACTAATAGGCATTTTAACTTCTGCCCAATCTGGTAGACTTGAACTATTATTTCAAATGTTTATTTATTTTTGAGAGAGAGAAAAAGAGAGAGACAGAGAGAGAGAGAGACAGAAAGACATAGAGAGAACATGGGAGGGGCATAAAGAGAAAGAGAGCAGGCTCCATACCATTAGCATAGAGAATCCACAAACTGTGAGATCATGACCTGAGCCAAAATCAAGAGTTGGAAGCTTAACCAAATGAGCCACCCAGGTGCCCCAAACTATTATTTCATTGTAGTTATCATTTGCTCTTGAGATTCATCAAATTTTTATCTATCTTTTTATTTATCTGGTCATAAGTAGTTCATGTTCTTTGAAAAAAAAATTTTAATATCTTTTTGCCATTTCCTCTTGTGTCACTTGCCTCATTATATTTGTATTTATTTTATAATGATTGCTAATGTATCCCATTCATTTTAAATTCTAAAAAAAATATTCTTTTGTTAGTTTTGTACATTGTCTCTCATCTTATGGCTTTTTTCACATTTGGATTCTCTCCTTTTTTAAGTTCTTAAAGATTTTATCAATGAGTTTCTTTATGGTTGGTGCTCTTTTTGTCTTCTTTAAAAAAATGCCTTCTAAGTCCTGAGGTAGTAAATGTACTCTCCTATATGAGTTAGAGATTCAACTTTCTATTTTTCATACTGATAATCAATCCCAGCACCATTTATTTAAAAATCCATTCTTTACCCATGGGTCGGCAAGCCACCTCCAGCGTGAATCAAGTTTTCATACACACAGGAGCTGGCTCTGGCCTCTATTCTGATTTACTGTTCAATCCATCTTTGTGTGAATAAATATAACACTACCTAATTGACTATAGGTTTTAGTAAGTCTTGGTTTGGTTAAAAAAAAAAAAAGCCCCTGTATTATTGTCCATCTTCACTATTTTAGCCAATCTATCTTTTACTATTCCATAATTATTTTAGACTTTAGAATTTCATCTACGAAACATTTTGCAATTTTGATTCAGGTTGTGTTGACTCTACAGATCAGTTTGGAGATTAACAGTAGCCTTCCCTCCATAAAAATGGTACATCACTCCATTTATTTGTTATTTATTACTATATTTTAAAGGACTTTTGGGGTGCCTGGTTGGCTTAGTCAGTTAAGCATCCAAATCTTGATTTGGGCTTAGACTGTATCTCACAATTGTGGATACAACCCCCCATCAGGCTCTGGGCTGAGAGCATGGAACTTGCTTGGGATTCTCATTTTCTCCTCTCTCTGCCCCTTCCCAGCTCTCATGCACTCTCTTTCTCTCAAAAATAAATAAACATTTAAAAACATTTTTTAATAAAATGAAATAAAGGGCTTTTTATTTCTTTCTGGAACAAAGCTTTGTACATTGTTTGTTAGATTTATGCTTAGGTGTCTCACACTTTTTTAATCCTATTTTAAATGGTAAGTGACGTTAAATTAAATTTCTATTTCTGCCTGCTGTATACAATTAACATTTTACATAGATTATGCACTGGAGAAGATTGCTAAAATGTAACTTATTCTTTTAATTTTGTAATTTAGGAAATCCTTTTGTTTTTTCAGATAGACAATCATAATAATAAACTATTTTTGTTTCTTCTCTTCTCATACTTAGAGCTTGTATTTTTCTTTCTTGATTTCCTTTGTTATTTAGGATTTTCAGTACAAAGCTGAGTAAAGATGACTTGATTTTAATTTAAAAAAACATTTTTTATATCTCATTATTATGTATAATCTTTTCTTTATCTTTTATCAAATTCTCTTGGAAGATTCCTCTATTCCTAATTCCTTAAGAGATTTTAGTAGACTGTATTATAAATTTTATTGCTTGTTTTTTTCTTCATTAATTGAGAAGGTGTTTCCTCTTTAAATCTATTTTTGTAATAGAAATAGATTTTCTAATGTTAAACCAACCTCGTACTTCTGGGCTAACCCCAACTTGATCATCATGAATTATCTTGTTTACACAATGCTGGACACAATTTGCTAATAGGTTATCTAGAAGTCTTACATCTTTGTTCATGTATGAAATTAGCCTGTAATTTTCCTTCCTGTTGTGACCCTTTTCTGGTGTGTATCAGTGCTATATTAGCCATATAAAAAGAGTTGGGGACTGTTGCCTCTTTAATTGTCCTATGGATAAAACTGTATAAAATTGGAATTCTATATATATAATCAGAATAAACTGTTTCACTAATCTTTGATAAAATTTGCCTCCAAAATCATTTGGATCTGAGGTGGTCTTTTTTTTTTTCCTTTTTTTTTCTTTGCTTTAAGTAGGCTCCATGTCCAACATGGAGCTTGAACTCATAACCCTGAGATCAAGAGCTGCATGCTCTACTGACTAAGCTAACCAGGTGCCCCTGGATTTGAGGTATGCTTTCTGGGAAGAAGTTTGAAATTACTGATTTCAACTTGTTGATAGTTATAGGACTCAGGGTTTATCTACTTTGGTCAATTTTGGTGACTCTTTTTGAGAAAAGTTACATATTTTTTTGAATTTCCCATTCAACATAAATTTCTTTATAAAACATTATCTTTTCATCTTTTTAACATTTATTGCACCCACACTTAAGTCCTCTTTTTCATTCCAGGCACTGATATTTGTGTCATTTTGCTTAATGAATTTTGCCAAAAGTTTGTCACATCTCTTAGACTTTTCATACACCCAACTGTGGACTTCTTCGATCTTTTCTATTGCATTCTTGTTTTCTTTTCATTCATTTCTGCTTCTATATATATGATTTATTCTGTTTCAGTCTGTTCTATTATTCTTTAACTGCTTATTTTCTAGATTTTTTTTAATTTCTTAACTTTAGTGTTTAATTTCTAGTGTTAACCTCTTCTCTAATACAATACTGCATATGTCCACTTAATAGAATTAAGTCTCCCTCCCAGAGGCACCCTACATTGTGGTAACTTTCACTATAGATTAATTCTGCCTGTTCTTTGACTTCATGTAAATGGAATATTATGGTATATATTTTCTTGTGTCCATATTGTCACATGTATCAACAGTAGGTTGTTCCTTTTTATTATTGAGTAATAGTCCATCATCTGACTATATCACAACCTGTTTACCCATTCCTCTATTGACAGATATTGAGATTGTTTCCATTTTAGGGCTTTTATAAATAATATATATATTTTTTGGTAAAATGTCTCTTTCTTGGGCCGTTTTAAAAATTGGGTTGGGTGACTGATGGCTCAGTCAGTTGAGCATCCAACGTTGGCTCAAATCATGATCTCACACTTCGTGGGTTTGAGCCTGATGTCGGGCTCTGTGCTGACAGCTCAGAGCCTGGAGCCTGCTTTGGATTCTGTGTCTCTTTCTCTCTCTGCCCCTTGCAGCTCATGCTGCCTTTCAAAAATAAACGCAACTTTTAAAAAGAAATTTTTAATTGGGTTTACTGTCTTGATTTTGATTGTAAGGAATTTTTGTATTTTCTGGACACAAGTTATTTGTCAGATATATGTTTTGAAAAATATTTTCTCACAATCTCTGGATTTTATTTTATTTTCTAAATGATATGTTTTAATTAGCAAAGCATTTAATTTTGAGGAAGGCCAATATAATTTTTTCTCTTTGAGTTATGACTTTCCCCAAGTTCATGAATATATAATGGTTTATCTTAATTTATGACTTGCATAAGACACAGGTGAAAGTTTTAACCTATCCATTAAAATTTTTATTTATTACATTTTATTATTAAAAATGTTAGTTGGGGACACCTGGGTGTTTCAGTCAGTTAAGCTTCTGACTCTTGATCTCTGCTCATGTCATGATCTCATGGCTCATGGGTTGAGCCCCACATCAGAGTCTGCACTGATGGTGTGGAGCCTGCTTGGGATTCTGTCTCTTACTCTCTTTCTTCCTCTCCCCTACTCTCTCAAAATAAATAAATAAAACTTTTTTAAAAAGGGAGAAAAATGTTAGTTGGGTTATTTTTAATCTCCTTGATGAGTTTCATAATATCTTAATATTTGATACACTGTTGGTTTTAACATATTAAACAAAGCTATCTTCTATTCTATAGCTGTTACATTTCAATTAACTGACTTAGTTGAGAGTCTCATTTTTGTCATTTGTTTTTGCTAGCCCTTACTCTTTAGCTTTAGGGGGTCTTGTGTTTTTGTAACTTATTTTTTTTAATATTCACTTGTTTTGAGAGAAAGAGAGAGAAAGAGTATGAGCACAAGTGAGGGGAGGGGCAGACAGAGAGGAGAAAGACCCCCAAGCAGGCTGTGCGCTGTCAGCATGGAGCCCAATGTGGGGGTCCCTCCCACAAACTGCTAAATCACAGCCTGAGACAAAATCAAGAGTTGGGTGCTCAAACAACTGAGCCACCCAGGTGCCTTTTATTTTGTAATTTCTTTTCAAATTTGCACTAAAAGTTCATTTTGAGGAATTCTTTGAGCATGGACTATCAGTGTGTTCATTGAGAAAGAATCTATTCTTGTTTCTGTCAGCTACTAGGAGCCCTTCTAATTATCACCTGAAATATCACCTGGGTTTTTGTTCCCAGATGGGTGGTGTGAATTTTGACCTTAAGCCATATGAGGACAGGATTTGGGTTCCGAGTCTTCTCCTTCTTATACTATAATGGTTGACATAAGCAAGTTTCATTCCTGTCTGTCTTGACAGATGAACTTTCCCCTTCACTGAGGATACAGCTTTGTGGGGTCCTGGGTTTCAGTGAGAGTCTCCTTTTAGATTTCCCAATGTGTGCAGGCTAGGCTTTCTGTGCTTTTCTGTAGCTCTTATAAGATTTTTTAAATAGATCTTTAGGGTTCTTACTCATTGACAGTTGCCCCAGAATAACCAGCTATTTTGTGCTTGCTTAACTTTCTGGACTCTTGTGTAAACTGGCCTCTGAATATCTTCCTCACATTCTTTGTTTATTCAATAATGCATTTAAATTTATGTCCTAATTTATTTTGAAGTGAAAGGTGTTTTAAGAATATCTTGTCTACTGTATTGTCAGAAATTGAAAACCCATATTTTCTTTTTTTTAAATGTTTATCTTTTTTGAGAGTGAGAGAGCAAGAGAAAGGGAGGAGCAGAGACAGAGGGTGGGAGAGAAGCTGAAGCAGGCTCCAGGCCATGAGCTGTCAGCACAGAGCCCAATGTGGGGCTTGAACCCATGAACCATGAGATCATGACCTGAGCCAAGGTCCGACGCTTAACCGACTGAGCCACCCAGGCACCACGAAAACCCATATTTTCATTCAAAATGTTTACATCCTTATTAGCTTACAATGATGCAAGTAATATAACTAGAAACAACAAAAGACAAAACTAGAAGTATACTGAGTAGATTAATAGTTCACTAATTTTGATCTAATATCTTAGGTTTCAATTATCATGAAGAGTATTTAAAAAATATAGGATCATTTTCTGGCCTCAGAATATCCAAAAAAGATATTAAAAAATGGCACATGTGTTCATTGATTAAGCAGGAAAGAAATCAAATTTTAAAAAAAGACAATAACCTTAACAGCATATACTTGTTCAAACGGCAGCCTAAGTACATGAAGTATCAAGGAGGGCCAAGAGTGGCCAGGTATTTCTGTTGCTTAAAATACAAACACTACATTTGATGCTTAATTTATCATAGAAATGAACAGATTATCCTTCAATATTTTAAGGTCATGGCCTCCTACCTATCTGAGTCCAAGGATTTACTAGAAAGTCACTACACTTGTGGACTTAATGTCCATTACTAGAAAAGAAATGGAAACAAATATCCTCTAGAACTAATCAAACACTCAGTCAGTTTAGATTAGAGTGATTGGTGGCAGGGGTTCTCAAAGGAAGAAGTTTTGTAGACCTACTGCTTCTGGATATCTCAGTGTAACAAGCCACTGACCATCAAATGGGTGTAGGCACTTCAGACCAGCCTACCTCAGATTGTAAAGTGTTACCAAGTTCTTACCAGCTCTCCTGTGGTACCAATAATGTCAACAGTGCCTGAAGACTTCAATTTAGCTTCCTTTTTTTTTTCTTTTCAAATCTGGCTGATTAATTCATGGTCTCCTCAGTGACCACTCTAATCCAACTAAGTGAACGTTAAACAGAAATGCCTGGCCACATAATTTTACCTTTCCTTTAGCAAAAGCTCTGAGCAAATACACTTTACTTACACGTCTTACTTAAAACCTTATATTCTTCTCCCTCTACTCTGCAAATTTCCTTTCTTACTGATACAGTTCATACTTGACTGGCTTTGGACGTCTGTCTTGTAGACTGTCTTTTCGGAGTATGTTTCTCTTTGGGATGTTCTGCCCCTTGATGTTTTCATGAGGTTAGTATTAGGCAATACGCAGGTCCCTCTCCCACTGGGGTATAATCTCCCATCCAAGAAAGGCCTACGAATGAGCTGCTTATGAATTCTGCTTTAGATTTCAGAAGGAGCCCTGAATAGATACCCTATTGCTTTGACCTACCATCTTTGCTGTTGTCATTCTGCTGAACTTCTGAATACTCATATCCTTGGGACAGAAAGTCAGATGTGAGCCTAAGGGAAATGTGTCAAAGTGACTGTTTTAATGTCAGGCAAGAAAAAACAGTCTTGGCTCACATGTAACCAAGCCACGAAGGCCAGGGAAGTCCTCTAGGTCTTTGGAGTCAAAGCCCTGTGGCAGTATTTCTCCACTGGGGAGCAGGGAAGGGAGAGGGAGAAGGTCACTCCACAGGACCCACTATCCTCCAATTCCAAAGGTTCTGACCATGTAAAGAATTTCGGTGGGACCCTTGTGAGTAAAGGTGATAGGATAAAAGCAAATAAAAAGTAATTTTGTCCAAAGCCTCCTTTGTCACATCCCATGTGAACCTAAAAAGGAGGATCTGTACATTCAAGTTCCAAGCTACCTCTTTCACTCAATTATATGCTACGTATGAAAAAAATGAGTTGATAAAAAGAACAAAATAAAACTATCTTCATTGAATTATTTTATACATGGCTACTGAAATACATATTTTAATTTCTACTTTTACATTTATTTTTTTTATTTTAAATAATTTATTGTCAAGTTGGTTTCCATATAACACCCAGTGCTCATCCCCACAAGTGCCCACTTTTACATCTATTTTTGCTTAAAAATATTACTCTGGGTAAAAACCAAAATCACCCTGGGTGATTAGACCAATTAATATCCTAATTTGAAAAATCCTCACTCTCTTACAGTGTTAAACCAAAAAATGAACAGGACTCCTCTTACTGTGTTCTAAGATAGTCTCAGAAGAAATGATCCCCAATTCTTTCTAATCATTAACCAGCCCACTGTTTACAATCAATTAACTTTTAATTCCCACAAAACACTTATCACCAAGATCATTTTCAGAGAGGCACACATCACATTCAGGCAATCCTCATTGCTCCCTCTACTATTCTTCATTTCTACTAACAGGACAGAAGTTTGGGGAGCTGCCACATTCCAACAGGAACCTGGCAAGGCTCGATGAGGATTTTCCACAGTTGCCCAAAGTCCAAGCTATCACTGGACCTCATCATCGTGCTCAGAAGCCAACACTAATTATAACCATACTGCTGTACTTGAGATTGTGGGAGAGCGATCAGTGGACTCGAGTGCCACCTGCAGGCTATACCTTAATTTAATTCTTTTCTCAGGAAGAAAAGGCAAGGTACCTGAGAGGGGTGAATTACACTGCTCACCAGAAGCTAAAGCAGATCCTTACACTTGGGCTCTTCTGCAGCCACCTTAGTTTTAGAGGCCAAGAATTATGCCTCAATGAGCCTAACTTAAAATATATAACAGAAACCAAAGTTTTTATATTATTATCAGAGGAAATGGATTAATTATCTATTCTCTAGTATTGTGGTCAGACTGTCCAAGCTGGTATGGTTAACAGATGACAAAAATTGGGGCATCTGGTGGCTCAGCTGGTTAAACCTCCAACTCTTGGTTTAGGCTCAGGTCATGACTCAGGGTTTGTGAAATGGAGCCCCACAGAGGGCTCTGAACTGACAGCAGGGGGCCTGCTTGGGATTTCTCTCTCTCTCTCTCTTTCTTTCTATCCCTCTGCACTCTCTCAAAATAAATAAATAAAGTTCTTTTAAAAAGATGACAAAAATCTTGGGATAGTGGTCTAATGCCATTAATACCGTTAATGCTATTTCCTTCCTGTGCTTTTTAGCCTGCTCAGATCATCAACCTTTGGTGGTTAATGTAAAGTACTTCATTACATGTACAGACTATATCTATACAGTAGTCAACAGGGTGCTTAGGTGGTATTACAGATAATTTGTCTGCACAATAATTACCCTAAATCATCAAATATTCAATAAGTATCTACTCTGAAATGGGCACTGTGATACTAAAATATCTATTTTAGAGACATGCATTATGCATTAGGTCTATGTTAGTTGAAATTACTGGCATTATAAAATTTGTCTACCTTAATTAAAATTAAATGATTAAAATTAAATTATTAAGCAAATATTTGTTGAGCTTCTACTATATCCCCACCAGTGAGCTAGGGGACAATACAACATTAGGGACAGGTACAATGACATGAAAATTCCTTGTTGCTACCATCAAACTGTGACAATGTAATTGGGAAGGGGAGACATAAACAGATTAAAACATAAAGAAGAATTCCAGGGAGTAGGTGCTATAAGAATTAAGAAACATTAAGAAATTATGGAAGAATAAGGATTTTAATTAAGCCTAAAATGGACAGATAGAAGCCGAGAATATTAGGAGTGATGGGAAAAGAAGTTTGGCAGCAGAAATGCAAGAGGTATATGAGCTCAAAAACTACCCATTGCCAAAACTGTATTTCCTCAGTGTCTGCTACATAATAGAACTTCTCCATACTTCTTCAGTTCCCACAAAAACTCTGCAAGGCGGCTACTATTATTTCTACTTGATAGACGAGGATATTGAGGCCAAGGGAGGTTGAATAATTTGACCAAAGTCACTGAACTGAGAAGTAGTAAAATCAGGATTCAAATTCAATACTTTATCATTCCAAAGTAGGTGTTCTAAACCACCATGCCAACAATAATAAACCATCTGTCTTTAAAGGATGCAGTGTATGGCATGAGATAAATTTAGGAAGTATAACAGCCGGGCAACAGATGGCACATTCAGTTGGGTTATTCAAGGTGAGTCTCAAACAGAGAATATTTACAAAGGTGTATGCAAGGTATAGAAAAACCACCAGAATAAGGCAGCATCCCAGTACTAGTAAAGCCATTTCTACCCTTTATCCTGAAGAGTGGAGTGGAGAGTGGGAGTTACTAAACTCCAGAAGGACGGAGTCTTGTGGAGAGGCATGCCAGAAAAGATACAAGACTTTTAGTAGAAAGGAGGAATCAGAGGGAATAAATTCCCTGATCTCTCCTCCTTCCTCCTATTTCCCACCAAGGTTCTCGCTGATATAGTTCACATAGATCAGCCACCAAGGCCACAGGTGGTTGAAGAAGGGTAGAGAATGAATTTGGAGAAACAAATGGATGAGAGGAAGCACCAGGACATCCCGTGAGGTTCTTGAATGAGGCTAAGTTATGCAGACTTGATTCTATTGGAATGAAGGCTCAATAAATGTTTGGGGGTGAGGGAATTGCACATGAAAGAAATGCTTTAGGAAAACTAAATTTTCATTAATGCAGATAGAATTAAAAGGTTAGCAGCAAGAAAACTTTGGAAAAAACTTTGTAGAAAGTTCTGGTAGGAGGGGCACCTGGGTGGCTCAGTCAGTTGAGCGCCCATCTCTTGATTTAGGCTCAGGTCATATCTCACAGTTCATGGGATAGAGCCCAGCTTCCCTACTTGGGACTCTCTCTCTCTCAAAGTAATTAAAACTTTTGTGTTAATTAATTAATTAATTTATTTAATTAAATAAAGTTCTGGTAGATTTTATGAGCCAAAGGTAAGAAATAATAGCAGAAGAGAATGGAAGAATCTTAGTGAGCTATGATATTTAAAAGGAATAGATGACTCTCAGTCACACAGACAATGCAGTCCATTGATGAGAGAGTCTACTGTCTGTTGTCTATTTTGTCCATTTTGTAATTTATTTTAATGGAGTCATGTCTTTCACTCCATCATCAAAGACTTTACACAACAATCTGATGTCATTCTTTTTAAGAGTAACATAAGCTGAGAAGATAGGACAACAGATCTCAGAATTGAAGACCTTACCCGCAATGTTGAGGGGAACAGGGAGAGAAATAAAAGAATAAAACATACTAAAATCTTATCACATGCTGTTGACTGCGCTCAGCGATTTTACATTTAAATTTCCCTTATACATTTGAAAGGTAGGTATTATGACCATTCTATAGAAAAAGAAACTTGTTGAAATTCACATGAATAGTAATAATAATTACAAACAATAATAGCAATAATAATGATGATTAAATATTATATAAAAGTTTTTAGAACATGTAAATGTTAATGAAAGAGTCTGCATCCTTGTTTTGAGACTTAGTAACCCTGATCAAAACATCCCTAGTATCACTCCAGAAATTAACTTTTCAAAATATATTTACTTGATTCTTAAAATAATCAATTAGGTAAGGTGACATAAACCAAAGAGGTAGTAGACAGAGTGACTTTCCAACAAATGGAGTATGCCTGAGTCAAGATCAAACTTTGCATTTTACATAATTCTTCCTTTGGACCTTTACATAGTCATAGTCTCTGGATTTAACATATTATATCAACATGTGAATTTTATCTACAACAAAATCAAAGAGATAAAAACCTCAAAACCAATGCTGTGGGTGCATACCCATAAAGGTGGCTTACTTTCATAGATATTTCCTAAATATATACCAAAACAGAACTAATAGAGGAAGTTGAAGTCAGGAGATAAAGTGAGGGGTTCTCTGCAGGACTGTAGCTTTTACTAGTTTCCACATCTTTGATTAATGCTACGAAAGCGAAGAGGCTGCTAGAATGGCAAGCAAAACAATAGAGGAATAAGTGGGCTCCAACTAGGTAGTCTGAAGTGCTATTTATTCCAACGTTCACCTATTGGAAGAGTGACCTTACTATGAAATGAACTGCAAGGAATGACACTTGAATAGAACACCTGATACTTTCAGCTCAAGTTTAGCCAAATATAGCAAGTATCAGAAAAATTTTTGTTTATAGAGAAATGCCCTAATCCAAAGAGATCAAAGTCTGTTTAGGAGAATCTTAAAAGTTAGAAGTTGAACTTTTCTGTTAATGATGTGAGTTTGACCTTTAATTAATAATTAAATAATAATTACATAATAATAAATTCTAAATTAACAAACAATAATTTAATTAGTATTTCCTACAAACAATGGCAATTTTTCTACGCTTTTGTAAATTATGTGTAATTTATTTTTTAATGGGATATATATTAGCAACTAGCCCCTCAGAGGAAAATAATGCCCTCATCTAGGCATCTACCTCTACTGTAATTGCTTAGAGATGTATCACATCATCTTCACTTTTTCATTCAAAAGCACAGGACACTCAGAAATTATTAAATAAAATAAATTATTCCTAGTAATCCAACTTTAGCTGCAAGGTATAGCCCAAATAAGAAAACTTGAGGCCTACATTGTCAAAGGATGACACGGTAAGGTAACAAATAATCTTAAAGAGCTATTGCCAGACAAGCTAATTAATATTAATTCCAGCAATTCTAATTTAAATAGCTTTGCTTCTAAAATGTGGAAGCACCAGGACAGAAAAGTAGTAACACTAGAAAAGGAATGGCACTCTGTAGGTTTTACAGAAAATGTGTAACCTCAGGCTTACATTCTTGAAATTTTCCAGGCAATGTCTATATGGTGAGTCTACTGGTACAGAATCTCAAGCACAAAACTACACTCCAGCCTTGTCAAAGAATCTGATGCCCAAGGGAAACTTGGGAACTACAGAGCTCCCTAAGTTCAAGGGGACAGGTATGACTAGACAACAGACATGTGAGGGATAGCCAGTATGAGCTCAATGTTTACATATAATTATACAGATGACAGGATTTTAAAATAAAGCTATTTGTGGTATTAGATTCTAACTCAAAGTATAAAGTAAATATACAGGTTTATGTAGATATAAATAAATAGTTGAATACATATATAAATGAACAGAACAGACAAATATTCTTTACAGAAGAATTCTAAATAATATATGTAGATACTTCCCTATCCAGGAAATAATTTAACTGCCCTCCCCAATAATGGGTTAGATAGTGATTTCCTTAAAAAAAAATAGGTTAGGAAAAGGGCAAGAGAGTAACTTTATAGTAAGGAAACCTGACAAATAGTACTTTAACCAAATGATGAAGGTTAACATCACCATTGACCTCATGTGACTACCATATACCCTCTGATAGGAGGTAACAAGAAGGGCACTTTTGTGGTACTCTTTTCAAAACCAGTAATCCCAGTCAAATGGTGACAAAAATATCAGACAATCCTAGACTGGGGGACAATTCTACTGAACATCTAGCCAGTATCCCTCCAAACTGTCAAGGTCTGGAAATACAAGAAAAGACTGAGGAGGTGTCACAGAACAAAAGATACTAGAGACACATGACAACTTAATATAATGAGGTCACCTCATTTGCATCCTGGAACAGAAAAAGCTCTTCAATGAAAAAAACTGATGAAATCCAAATAAATTCTGGGGTTTATTTAATATGAACACACCAATGTCAGAATCTAAGTTTTGACAAATGTACCATGGTAATGTAAGAGAATAACAGCGGAGGAAACCAAATGAGGGCTACAGAGGAACTCTCCATACTACCTTTGCAACATTTCTGTAAATCAGGATTTATTCAAAGATAAAAAGTTTATTTAATTTTTTAAATGTTTATTTATTTATTTCCCCCATGAGTTGGGGAGGAGAAGAGACAGAAGGAGAGAGAAAATCCCAAGCAGGCTCTACTCTGTCAGCACAGAGCCCAATGCAGGGCTCGATCTCACAACCCGTGAGACCATGACCTGAGCCAAAATCAAGAAGCAGATGCTTAACCAATTGAGCTACCTAAAGTTTATTTTAAAAAATCAAATGATGGTCAAGAACTAAAAACAATGTGAATACAAAAATAAGACTGCACCCATGAACTCCCTCATATTAGCTGGGATGGTGAAATTCTGGAACGTCCAAAGGATATAGCAGTACTTGACCATCCAAGGCAAAATGGATGTGGTTACCGTAATGGGCAGCCATTTTCTAGGGTAAGTGTAAACTAAGAAAGGGGAAAACTGATACTTTTTGATATGTCACTACTGGTTGAACAAATGTTTATTTCTATAACCATGAATAGAGATGACCAAAATCAGTTTGCTTTTGCAAGCAAGAACAATACTAAGTAGACATTAACGATTTTCACTACAAAACTGTATTATCTCTCATGTTTACTATAATACATAATACAGCCTTCAGGGACCTTAGTTGACTTAATGGTCCCCCATAACTTCAGGCTGACCCATTATACTGATGATATCATGCTAACGGCACATGGTTAGTAGCAAATGTGTAGTCACTTAAATGTTCTAGTGCTTACGTGCTAGAGAATCTAAGACTAAATACTATGAAGATTCACAGGCTTGTCATATCAGCAACGTATTTATAGGTACGCTTGACAGGAATGCCGGGACAACCCTGATTAAAAAAAAAAAAAAAGGTAAATTGTTGAATGCATGCCTCCTACCACTGTGAAAGTGGCAAAGCATTTGGCAAGCTCGAGTCAGTTTTTGAGGGAGAACATGCTGCATACGGGAATGTTGTCTTGATCCATTTATAGGATGATCCATAACTATATCCATTTTGAGTAGAGCTTCAGAAAAGGTTTTGCACCAAGTCCAGGCTATTATGCAAGCTTCCCAGTATCTTGGGCCAAATGATCCTGAAGATTCAATGATGCTGGAAATATCTATAAGGGATAAAGATATTGCACTGGTTCTCTAGCAAGGCCCAATAATAGAATCCAAGTATAAATTCAAGGAATTCTATGTCTGGCCAAAATGGAGTTAGGGCCAGAGTTACCCTGTTGCCAGAAACCAATTCTGTCTAGTAACAGAATAAGTAAACAATGGCTTTCAAAACTTAAACAGCAAGGAAAAATAAGTCACTGATCCCAAAAGATATGAAATGAACTACGAAAACACTACAACTGTCCATTTTACTACCTACAGATGATTTACAGACCACAGTGCAGGGACCATGAACCCAGACAGAGGTTCACAGAGGCCACTGAATCTCCCTGAGTTGTGGGGATAAATGCAGAAGGCTGCGGAGGCAAAACTGATTAAAAATATAGTTGGAGTATATGAGAAGAGAGAACTTAATGGAAAGAGAGTTTTAGAGATCTTTAAAAGGTTATCCTCAAATTTCCAGCTGAGTACTTATCAGTACATACATGTGATGGATCTACTTGATCAAAGAACCAACAGAAAACGGGGGTGCCTGAGTGGCTCAGTTGGTAAAGTGTCTAACTTCAGCTTGGGTCATGATCTCATGGCTTGTGAGTTCAAGCCCCACATCAGGCTCTGTGCTGACAACTCAGAGCCTGGAGCCTGCTTCACATTCTGTGTCTTCTCTCTCTCTCCTTCTCTGCCCCTCCTGTGTTGTACTCTATTTGCCTCTCTCTCAAAACTAAATAAACATTAAAAATTAAAAAGAAAAAAAAAGAACCAACAGTGAAGACTCAAGGGATAAATCTATGGAACTCCTACAAGGCAATATATCCTATTCTTAGCAACCAGAGCAGAGATAATTCATGGGGCATCAGATAGAGAATACACAAGGAAATTGCCTCAATAGTAGAATATCAGTCCCAAAATAAATGCTGCACTTAGTCCCATGAAACAGTTTAAAAAAGCAAGACTTCGAATAATCAACAAATTTACCAAATAATTAAGTCACTTAACTGCAATAACATTTACCAAGTTCCGATAACAAAGGTCAAGAATATGTAGAAAAATACAAAAATATCCATCTCCCAACAGGGTAAAATTCACAATTTTTAGTATCCAATTTAAAACATGTCAGGCATGCAAAGAAGTAGGAAAATAAGACTACATGAATAGAAGTACTTATCAATCAAAACTGACCTTAAAATGGCATACATGATTGAATTGGTAGATTAGGGCATTATTACTGAATTACATATGTCCAAGAAGCTAAATGGCAAGATTAAATGTACTAAGCAGAGACATGGACATTGTAAAAATATTTAAATTGAATTTCTAAAGATGAAAACTACAATGCATGAAGAGAAAAATATAGTGGATGGGATGAACATCAGATGGAACAATGCAGAAGAAAATTGGTAAACTTATAGATAGAAGCAGAAACTATCCAAATGAAACAGAAAGGGGGAAAATGTTTTAAAAATAATGAGGCACAGGAAAATATTTAGTCCAAAAGAAGTGTGATTGTAATTTCCAAAGGGGAGCAGAGAGGTGAAGACAAATAATTAAAAAGATAATTGCCAAAAACATTACAAATTTGATAAAAACAAGAAACTAATGAAACCTAGAAACACAACAACCTCCAAGTGCAAAAGAAGAAAAGAAAAAATGTGTCATCGCACATAATAATCAAATTTACTGAATACTGGGAGCCATTCTGAGTCCACTAGTCAAGAAAACTCCTGGTGAGGTTAAAGCAAGTTTGCATGGTCTCTTGCCAATCAGATGACGACCAATATCCACCCCCACTCAATTATTTCTCCTTGAGCACTGACCCCTAAGGTACCTTACTGATCAATATCCGGAATGACCTGTCCCCTTATTCCGGCCCTGGTATGATGACTGCACCTTGTGAAGGAACTTATTGTGGGAACTTCTTCTTTCGATTATGGAAACAGGTATCATGTCTCCAGCAGGTCCTGTTTCTCTCCATACTTTCCCTTGAGCTATGAACAGGCTAATGACCCTTACTCATAAAAGATTGACCTTTACGTGTACAATTCTGTTTCTACCGTTGCATTAGTCCAAGATGTTCATACAGCTCAACATGTAAATCAACTAACCAAAAATGTCTCTCATGCCCTAGCTATTCAAGAAATCATAAAAGTAGACACAAAGGTAAATGCACTCAAAGAGGCTATTCTATGTATTGGAAATAAGCTAAACTCTTTAAAGGTATGGTTGGCTCTCTGGTGCAATAAAGAATATAACTGGAAAACCAAGTCTTGCCCGGAGACAAAGAGCCTAACTTAGAGAGAAGGAACAGATAAGGGCAGAAGATAAGTTAGTACATACACCTTTGCTAACTGATGGTGTATAGCAGCCCCTTCCCTAAGGCCTACAATCCACAAACACCTTCCCTTATCCTGGCAGCTGTGATGAGGATGGATAAGAGTATCTACAAACATATGACTTAATCTTAGTGTTTTTAAAATGTGAACACCCTGTTATTTTCTTAGTTACTCAACCTCACTATAACTGGGGCAGTTCTGCAAGAAGATTTCTGTAAACCCTGTTTCTGTACATTTCCCAAAAACATCTTATCACAAAGAGCTATCCATTGTAAAAAATATTTGACCTATAAATAAAGACACCAAAACCGACAGGACAGAGATGCCTGCCTGGTGATCAGAAAGGATCTCGGGGTTCTCTCACTCTCTCCCTCGCTGACACCGTCCATCCTTCAGGGACCCCTGGACCTGATGGAGCTGGCCTCTGACAACTGAAACCAATAAAAGAAGAAAATCTAAAAAAAGAAAAAATATATTACATACAGATGAACAAAGAAGAATGATAGAAAGGGAAAAAGTAAAACTGTACTTGCATACGATGATGATCTAAGTACAAAGTTCTGTGGAATCAACAAAAAGAATTAAAAAGGGAATTTATCAAGGTTGGCAGACACAGGATCAATATATAAAAATCAATTGCATTTCTTTATTCTAACAATGACCAATCAGAAGCTAAAGTTGTAAAAACAATACCACTTACAGTGGAATTAAAAATATGTATACTTAAGGCTTACTGTGCAAAAGATGTACAAAATCTGTTCCCTGAAAGTTACAAAATATTGCTGAGAGAAACTAAAGAAGATCCAAATAAATGGAGACAAATGGTGTGTTCGTATATCAACACACCATATACTGTACTTCTTGTCACATTCATTGGCAAACTCAACACAGCTCCAATGATAAATTTCACATTTTTTTTTAAGTTGACAAGCTGATCCTAAAAGTCATATAAGAATGCAAGACCAAAAATCGTCCAAACTGCTTTGAAAAGGGGGAACAAAAGTGGATTTCTTACGCTATCTGCTTTTACAACATATTATACAGTAATAGTGACAGTAACCAATATGTGTGGTATTGGTATAGACATAAATGGGTCAACAGAACAGAGTTCATAAATAATCCCCCACGCATACATAATCAACTGATTTTGGCAGAGTTACAAAGGAAATTCAGGAAGGAAAAGAGAGTCTAACATGGTGTTGCATAACTGAATAACCTTATGTCAAGTGCAAACTCAACTCCAAGTCTGAGGAACACAGGAGTGCCCCCCTCCCCCTTACTAAAGAACAACTCTGGTTGTTCTAGCAAAGCTAAGTACCTGGCCATAGTATGGTATGAAGTGATTTAGGGTGATTATCATGACAGTCTATGGAATCATAAAGACAAGGGGTTAAAAATGCAATCTATTAAGAGGGGAGACATTCCTACCCAGCCCTGAGTTTAAGGAACCCAAGTTTTTTATAATGTCCTTTACTCTTAGGAAGACACTATCTCTATCTTCCAAGTTTGTCTGCTATGCAAATATGATATTTAGAAACAAAACTATGTGCATCATAAAAGCAGCCAATCTTCTGCTTCTAAATGTGCAGAAATATGAACCCATGAAGAATTCTCAGTACCCAGCTATGTCGATGGAGAGATTCTGAAGAACTTTACAAAGTGGTCCATAATGAAAAAAATAGTTCTTTATAAATTAAGTTGGTTTATAACAGTGCTCATCAAATCTGACTGTTCTTAGTCTCCTTAACTCCTCTACTTTCTCTACCATAAGCATCAAACCCCAAAGGGATCAGTACCAGAATCCCCTGAGAAAGAATGGTGAAGGATACTCATGAGAAATAGAGAACAAGCTGACAGTATCCTACCCATTTTACAAACCTTTCTAGGTTCCCCCACTACACCCTTAGCTGGAAGAAGGCAGCATGACATCTACTTCTGAATAAAAACTGAAGTATTGACTATTATATGAAGTTGGTATTCTGAATCCAGACTGACCTCTGTGTCTTAAAATAATACCAAAGTTCATAGATTTACATAAGCTCCCATCTAAGAAAAAAAACTAATCGTATTGAGCAAATTTAAGGGCTAGGAGAGAAAAAAATATAGTTTGTTTTCTACTTGGATTCCACTAGCAATCTTGAAATCAACATGCCACTTAATACACACAACTTGTACATACCAAAAATATTTGTTAGAGAAAATTCTCTCAGGGAAGTAAAATTTTACTCTTACCTTGCAGGTGTCAGCAATGCTTGGCTTATATTACAAATATCTTATATTACCATGCAAATTTGGAAATAAATCACAAATATAAAGAAATAAAGTTGAAAAGAGTTTCCGGGGGCACTTGGGTAGCTCAGTCAGTTAAGCATCCGACTGCTGCTCAATTCATGATCTCATGGTTCAGGGGTTTGAGCTCTACATCAGGCTCTGTGCTGACAGCTCGGAGCCTAGAGTCTGCTTCAGATTGTGTGTGTGTGTCTCTCTCCTAAATTCGAGAGAATCTAGGACCACAGCATGGAAAACAGAGGCGACAATGCAAATGTCNTCTGCTCAATTCATGATCTCATGGTTCAGGGGTTTGAGCTCTGCATCAGGCTCTGTGCTGACAGCTCGGAGCCTAGAGTCTGCTTCAGATTGTGTGTGTGTGTCTCTCTCCTAAATTCGAGAGAATCTAGGACCACAGCATGGAAAACAGAGGCGACAATGCAAATGTCTTTAGAATAAGACTCCATTTGGGCTGCAACAGTCAGAAACAACCACTCTCTGAAAAAAAGTAAAGCATCGTAGATAAATGTCTATGGGAATCCATTTGTCCTGTGGGCTACTCGAAATATTACACTAATCAGAAATACTATATACTATTGTTGAATGTGATTTCCTGACTTAAACTAAAAATTAATGCAGCAGCACACACTTTTGAGACCCGGATTCCCTCAGAGGCATTGTATTTAAAATATCAATAAAAAGTACTAAGAATCATCTTCAGAATGATGCAACAGTACAGATTTTCTCCCACCTTGAAAGAAATTGATAAGAATTATCTTGTCTGGTCATATTAAGTGTCGTCACCTCAAGATAATTTATGTAGAATAAATTGATAAGGCAAATTATTTTCCTTAAAGTGGGACACATCTACTGAAAGCCTAAATATCAGTGTCTCACAAATTATAGAATTTCTATTTAAAATTTTATCAAATCAATGCCAACTATGCTTACAATGTCTCATCCAGTCAAGATTTAACTAGTAATACAGGGAGGAGGGAGGGAGGGAGGGACGGAGAAAGGAAGGAAGGAGGAAGGAGGAAGGAAGGAAGAAGGAAGAAAGGAAGGGAGACAAAAAGGAGTTTCTGCTTTTGAGGACCTGAAAATTAAGTCAGTAAATTGGGCACTTAAGCACAGAAAAAAAAAAAAAATCAATGAACTGAAATTTTTAGTAACATGTTACATTCAAAGGGCAAACACCGCGTTGACCTTTTGTCAACATTAGAAAAATATGTATATTTTGTGGGACTAATACTTTGATGAGTTACTTGTTTAGAAGAGCTAAAAAATTCCTGATAGCTGGAAAATTCCCAATATTTATCTGAAAGCAGTACTTTTTTATAGGAAGACCAGAGATTGGTCTCTCAGAGAGCAGGCCTGTTTTTATTTTCTGGATCCAGAGGTAGATGTACTCTCTGGGTACAGCAAATCTGAGGTGTTAAAATTCAAAAGGTACTGATCAAAAATCATACAAAAGAGACAAGAATCAAAGAGGCAGGAGAGGAGATGAGAAGTTCCCCAAATTAGAGGAAACCAGAGGCAGCTCTGAAAGCTCAGGCACCATTATAAGCTTCTGAGTGCAGCTACTGAGAGTAAATTCTAAGCACTTAGGCACAGATGGTGTGGTGTGGAGGTCCTGAATAATTAGTAGAACTAATGTACAGTTCTCCCTGGACATCTACAAGTGGGTGATGAACTGGTGGTACTTTCTTTACAAAGGTGTGGGTGTGTGGGGTGGATGCATGAGGAGTTACACACATTTGTCAAATGCCTAAAGAGGATTCTTGGTCTGTTTTTCCAGGATTCAAGGGAAGGAAGGAACTCTCCACTTGGTTGCACAACCTGACACAGGCTAGGTCTGAAACAGCACATAACATAAATATTAGCAGAAAACTGCGTTCTTTGCAGGAAAAAAACCCAACATTTTATATAGAATATATAGTCTCATAAGGTCTTTCAGTTAATGAGGCTATTGAGGACAATTTTTCTTTCTTTTTATTCTGAGGACAAATGGACATTTATGTCTAATATGCACTGGTTATATGCAAATACAAGTGAGTCATGGCCCATTGCTGAGAAACACACGAATTCTGGAAGTAGTGCATGCTAATTATAGTACTTATTGAAAATCACCATTTTGACAACTATAATTTTGCCACCACCTTTTCAAATCCTAAATTGCAAAGTATCTTGTAGCAAATATGTTTTAACTAAAATACACTCTATTGTAGCTGCTAAAATTTTGTGAAGCTGAGTCCTCTTTTATGAACATGGACACCATACAATATTTTTAAAATATTTGTTTAGTGATGTAAGTGTCCAATAACTATGTTATTTTTAAGATGAATATACATAAGATGAGTATTTTAAGATCAATATTAATTACAAGCTTCTATAAAGCAATACCTAAATAATATTTATTGACGGCAAACTTCACACCAGGCATTGTGCTAAGCAGTTTATGGACATCTATCCATGTTTCAATCTACCTATTGTCTGTCTATCTAATTGAGATATCTAGCTATCAGACCAAACTGCATAATTCAATACTAAATTCTACTCTTTGCAACTAACATTACATTATAAGCAATTTGAAATATATATATATATGCATATATATATATATATAAATGATAGAAAATAACCCAGTTCTATGTAAATTAACAAACTAATTATACAAACTCAGTAACATAGCCAATGTGTTTAGGCTAATCTGGGAGGATATTAAAGCAGTATGTAGTGTTCCAGACAACAAATGTTAATCTTATCAATTATGTGTCTTTAATTACCAAATAAATATTTGATAATATTGATGTACTTTACTCTCAGAAATACACCTGATTTATAGAAATCATTTATTAAGTACCAACATTTCACAAGACTCTTTCTAATTCACATAAAAGTAACACATAAAAGAAATCTGCTTCAAGTTGAAATAGAAAATAGAAAACCTGAATCCAGCATGGAGAGAAAATCTGTTATACTATTATTCCACTCCACTTTTTAATAAAATGTTCATCAGATAGCACAACTTCCTTTGGCATTTTGAAGAATAGGTCTATTATCAACAACATGTAAATTTTTCCTCCTCCCAATGAATATTTGAAAAGCTTAGTCATTACACTAATAGAAAATACCTTCCAATGATCATAGAAAAGTAACTTTTGCAATGACAATTTGCTTAAAGCAAAACTAAAGTGTTTGTACACTATTTCTTAAATCTGACAAATATTAGGAAATCTGAATATGAGAATATAAAGTACATTTTCTGATTTTAAATTACATTTGATGTCTAAAAAGAAGTTTCAGACAAAATAATGACACTGTAAAAATGAGGCTACTAATTTGATGAAAAGTACAATGTAGCCAGGGTCTACCTTTAAGTACAAGCTTTTTATAAATGCCAGTGTTGAAAGTATAAATATGTGTTATTTACATTAAACTAATTCACAACTCTGTATATTTTGATGATGCTTCAAATTCCTCCAAGTATCCAACATTTATTTTGTTTTGTATCTATTCACAGATCCTACAAATTGAATTACGATGTTAAGTATTGATTTTCAGTGTCTTTGGAAACCGTAACAGAAGTAGAATTTTTAATTAAGCACTAATAAATCAGAAAAAAGATGTTTTTAAAAGCTATGTAATCAAAATAAAATACTGGTGTTGGCTTGTTACCAATATTTAAGTTCTTGCTATCTCCAATGACTCTTTTTCTAAGCAATTCTCTTTCCTACCTCTAGAAATCATTCACTGAACAAAAGAATACTGTTGCAAAGAAATGTACCCTAAGTTTTACAATATGTAAAATTTTTTGTTTTTAACACCTCTATTAGGTATTGTCCTAGCCATTTTAGTGAAGAACTAACTACAGTAACAATAAATAATAGTTATCTGACAACAATAGCTTGTACATATTTACTTCTAACTTCCTACAAGCCTATTTATGTCTTACTGCATTCAAAGCTGGTTTGGGGTGAGACCAGAATTGCCAACTTCCGAGATTTTCCTGCCGACAGAAATGCTAGATAGGCTTAATTTAATTTGTACTAGTCAACTGCAAGAGCAGTACTGTTTGCCTACATGAAGGGAAAATATATAAATTTTCTTTCTGGTGCATTTTCATTTTCTCAATGTTGGAATACCAAAGGCTGAGAATGGATTCTGACTTTAAGATCTTCAAAAGCTGCTAAGAAAATTAAATGGGTATACAGAAATAAACTACAAATCAAAGTAAGAAATATGGCCTATGAGAGACATGAGTACATGCTATAAAAATTTAAAAGAAGAAAAAAAAAAAGAAGATGGTTTCCAGCTAAGCGACAAGGAAGAGAAAATCGAGAGAGGCTTCCATTAGGTATCAGTTTACATGTGGCCTCAGCGGATGGGAAGAAGCTGGATGTTAAGTATAAAGTTATGCACATTTATAGAAAAAAGAAAAAGGAAACATCACAGTATATATTCAACTATAGGGGCCTAGGGCAGGCTGCCCTAAATGTGCCACTTTGACATAAAGATCATCTTGAATTAAAATAAAAGCCCAGCAGCTGCAGAAAAGTCACTGTGGCTCCCCCATAACCGCCTCAATTCACAATGAAGAACCAATACCAGGAAGAGACATATTACCACTGACTCCAATTGACCTAAGAAGGAACCCCTCTGTATAAAAGGACAGTCTTCTTTTTCCAAACATCTCTTTTCACCTTTTTGCTTAATGACTTTCTCCTCTCCGTATGCTCAGGCTCCTACCCCTCTCCTTAGCTCATAAAAGCTTTCTGTTGCCTCACTGTGATTGGATTACCCACATGTATGCCTGTTAAATTTGATTCTCTTCTGTTAATCTGTCTCCTGTCGATTTGATTCTAAGTCCAACTAGAAGAGCCTTAGGGCAGAAGAAGGTCTTCCTCCCTGACATAAATTATTTAAAAATATTTATGAAAAAAAGTATTTAAGGTCTTTCTTGTGTTTAGGAAACCATAATTTATTTTTTAAGTGATATATTGTATTGTATTGTATTTTTTTCATTTTTTTTTTTTACAAATAGTTTATTGTCGAATTGGTTTCCATATAACACCCAGTGCTCATCCCCACAAGTGTCCTCCTCCATGCCCATCACCCCTTTCTGCTCCCTCCCCACCCCATCAGCCCTCAGCTTGTTCTCAGCATTCAAAAGTCTCTCATGGTTTGCCTCCCTCCCTCCCTCCAACTATTTTTCTACTTCTTCTCCCTATGGTCCTCCATTAAGTTAGGAAACCATAATTTAAAATACACATTTTCACTTTGCTCCATAAGGGAAAAAAAAAAACATGTCTTTTCATTTATGTATCTCCTACAAATATCCACCTTGTCTATATAGTAACTGCTCAATAAATCACTATGAAACAAATGGACTATCTAATGTAAACCTACTTCATGGAACAATTTTTAATGGCATAAAAAAATGATACACACTGTACCAAGAAACTAGATACTTCTATAATAGATATCAGTTTATGTATAATACTAAGTTATATGTTAGGCAAATAAATTAGTTGTCAAATGCCTTATGATGTTCTATTGCTAGTTTTTCAACCTATAAAAACTCCATGTGTTTAGTAATAAAACTGGGTGTTCAAGAGCCCAGGCATTGTACGTTTTATATTGCAGACAGTTTTGTAATGATGCTGTCAGCTTTTTACCATTTCAGTAAAGAGACAACTAACCTCATTTTAAAACAAAGCCTTCCAGGGGTGCCTGGGTGGCTCAGTTGGTGAAGCATCTGACTTTGGCTCAGGTCATGATCTCACAGTTTGTGGGTTCAAGCCCCACATCAGGCTCTGTGCTGACAGCTAGCTCAAAGCCTGGAGCCTGTTTCAGTTTCTGTACTTCCTTCTCTCTCTGACTCTCCCCTGCTCATGCTGTCTGTCTGTCTGTCTGTCTCTCTCTCTCTCTCTCAGAAATAAATAAAACATTAAAATTTGATTAAAAAATAAAACAAAGCCTTCCAGTGCGCCTGGGTGGCTCAGTCAGTTGAGTGTACAACTCTTGATTTTGGCTCAGGCCATGGTCCCAGGGTCGTGGGATGGAGCCCCACAGCAGGCTCCGCTCTGAGCATGCAGCCTGCTTAAGATTTTCTCTCTCCTTCTCTCTCTGCCACTTCCCCCCTGCCCCCCAATCAACTGTACACCCTCATTCTCTAAAACTTTTTTTAATTAAAAACAAAAAACAAAAAACAGAGACTTCCATGCTTCTGTATGCACCATGTACCACAAAAAAAGAAGAGTTCCGGGTAGGAGAACTGAAAGAATGTCAGCATTAATACATAAAGGGCAATAGCAATCAGAGAAGTCTAAGAGAGATTATAAGAAACTTACCGTCAATCACATTCACTACTTTCCATGAAACAGAAAGACTATCAGAGTCACTCTTAAGAGAGTCTATGTACTATTTCGCAAAGAGTATAAATTAACCTTTCATGGGGAAAGCTATTTTTATTTTAAAACATTTAGAATTCTCTACTTGTTCAATATTTCAAGTACTGCAAATAGGATATCCATTATTTACCTTAACAATATGAGAACTATCATATCTTACAGTAAACTTTGGTATGAATTAGCCTATTTAAATGGTATGTCTTTTTACATTTTTATTATTTAAATCATTTTTCCCTTGAGCCTTACAATTACGTGAGAGGTTACAGTTAAGTATTTTTAAAAGTTTTTGGGGAGGGGAGGGGCAGAAAGAGGGGGAGAGAATCCCAAGCAGGCTCTGCACAGTCAATGCAGAGCCCAATGCAGGGCTCAATCCCATGAATGGTGACATCATGACCAAGCCAAAACCAAGAGTTGGACATTTAACCAAATGGGCCACCCAGGTGCTCTATAGTTAAATATTTTTGTGGAATAAATATTTCTGTATTTTCCACCAGGATCAAATGACTCAAACTTCTTTTGCAGAAAGAACTAAGGACTACCTATTAGCAGGGAGTCTCCCACTGAAACAATGTTTTTTAATGCAGGATAAAGTATTAAGAATATTATTTAAGGGGCACCTGGGTGGCTCAGTCAGTTGAGCATCCAACTTCAGCTCAGGTCATGATCTCACAGTTCGTGGGTTCGAGCCCCACATCGGGCTCTGTGCTTACAGCTCAGAGCCTGGAGCTTGCCTCAGATTCTGTGTGTATGTGTCTCTCTCTCTGCCCCTCCCCCACTGGCACTCACTCTTTCTCAAAAATAAACATTAAAAAATACATTATTTAAAATATATTTATTATCTAACCATGGTGCACCTAGGTGGCTTAGTCGGTTAAGTGTCTGACTCTGGATTTCAGCTTAGGTCATGATCTTGCAGTTCATGAGATCAAGCCCCACGGTGGTCTCTACACTGACAGCATGGAGCCTGCTTGGGATTCTCTTTCTCTCCTTTTTGCCCCCTCTCCACGCCCTTGCACACACTCTCTCTCTCTCTCTCTCAAAATAAATAAACTTAAAAAAATAAATTAAATTAAATGTATTTATAACCTAACCAAAAAAAAAAAAGAAAGAAAGAAAGAAAGAAAGACAGAAAAAGAAGTTTTAAAAAGTTCAACCCCATTCCTCTCCTAAAAAAAAGGAAAAGCCTGAATATGAATGGGAAAGAGGAACAATAAATGCAGATATTCTACAAGGGCATTTGCCAAAATATGGTTGGCCTTGAAACTTGGTTATCAAGGATATGTTGTTCAAGGACATGAGAAAAAAAGTAGCACTTGCCCATGACGTAAGATTAGACAGTCCAAGAAGCCCCCATAAACTAAAACTGTAAAGCTGTGTTATCCAGACAGCAGTCAGTGGCCAACGTGGTGATGGAGTACTTGAAATCTGTCTGGTGAAACTGAGAAACTGAATTTTTATTGGTACTTTATTTTAATTAATTTTAATTTAAAAACCTATACTCGATTAGGTTATTTGAAAACATATGGCTTGGTTGGGAAACTTGTGTGCTCAAATTTACTTTACAACTGTAAATTTTTAAGAGCAAATACAAGTTTTTCTCAAGAAAAACCTTGTCTGAATTGATGTGTTCTAACTGTAAAATACCCCATTTCAAAGACTTTGTGTGAAAAAAAGAATGTGAAAGTCTCACTGATGTTTTCTAATTTTTTAATTTTATTTATTTTGAGAGAGAGAGACAGCATAAATGGAGGAGGGACAGAAAGAGACACACACAAAGAATCCAAAACAGGCTCCAGGCTCCAAGCATTCAGCACAGAGCCTGATGCAGGGCTCGAACTCACAAACTGTGACATTATGACTTGAGCCAAAGTCAGACGCTTAACTGACTGAGCTACCCAGGTGCCCCCACTTACTAATATTTTCTATATTACCTATTAAAATAACATTAAATAAAATATGACTAAATATAATTTCACTTTTCTTTTTACTTTTTAATGTTGTCACTAGAGTATTTTACATTATGTATAATGGCTCATATTACCTTTCTACTGACTGCCAGTGTACAAAGAGACTAAAAACATGGCTTCCCAAAACCACAAGCAAGGATGCTATCTGCCTTGAACTTGGGTGATGGGAAGAGGAGGGGAAAAAGAAAACCACCAAAGAAACCTCCCACAAGCGAATTCATATGATCCAGGTAGTCTAAAAACAGAAAGCCAGTAACTTAGTTTACTGACTGGTAGTGAATCCAAGAAGCTGCCAAACGTAAACACAAGTCCTCTCTGGAGGAAAACACCTTTCATAAACGAAGTTTCAAGGAAAATACACTTAAATCAAAAATAATCAAACTTACCCAGAAAGAAGGCAAGAGCAAGAATAATGAGCAAGAACCAAGAGAAGACGCAGGCAGGGAGTCAGACACACAAATACTTCAGGACTGAAAACATCAGACAGAGTATAATTCATCACTAATTTATTCAACAAAGGATTACTGAGTGTCTTCCATTTGGCACTCTTCTGTGCTCTGGAAATATAGTAGCGAGTGAAATAATCAAGACCCCTGCCATCAAGGACTTTGTATCAACACAGGTAAATCTAATCCATTTCAAAATACATTTTAAAGGGGCGCATGGGTGGCTCAGTCGGTTAAGCGTCCGACTTCATTCAGGTCATGATCTCACGATTCGTGGGTTCAAGCCCGGTGTTGGGCTCTGTGCTGACAGCTCAGAGCCTGGAGCCTGCTTCAGATTCTGTGTCTCCCTCTCTCTCTGACCCTCCCCTGCTCACACTGTCTCTCTCTCTCAGAAATAAATAAAACATTAAAAATAAATTAAAAAAAAACCAAAATATATTTTAAAATATGAAGTATAAAATACTCAAGCATGACAAATAAGACTGTCAAATAAATATTAAGAGGAAAAGGCACAATTGGCAACATAAATAAGAAATAAGAAATTATAAAAATAACCAGATGGCACTCACAGAAATAAAAAATATAATAAATTAAGTCTTAAAACTGATGGTTGAATTAAATCACAGACCTACATTATCAACTCTCTATATGTTTCACTATTGTGTGTATGTGTATAATGTAAAGAGAGACAATGAAATGAAAATATAAAACAGAATTTAAGAGACATAACAAACAAAGAAGATTCTGGAACATAGAGTCCTAGAATGGGAGAAAAGATAGAGAAAGGAAATTTTGGAAAAAAAAATAACTACTAAAGATTTTTCTAAAAATCGTGAAGGGTTCTGTTCTGTCGATTCAAGTGAATCCAGTGAATCCAGAGCAGACTAAAAAATTCATACGATGACTTAATACAGTAAAAAAAACTTCAGAGCAATAAAAATAAGAAGAGTTTAAGAATAGGGGAAAAAAATCCCAAAGCAGGAATAACAATGAGACTAAAAGCTAGCTTCTCAAGAGCAGGGATGAAATCAAGACAACAAAGAAATGTGCTTAGTCACAGGGTCAACCTAGAATTATATATCCAGAGAAGATAACTTCCAAACACTAGGGTAAAAAAGGCATTTTCAGCTACACAAAACCTTCAGATCCAATAGAACCAAGATATTTCAACTTTGCCAAGCATAAGGAAAGTATTCAAAATGAATGTCTGAATTGCATGAAGGAGTGCTGAACTGAAAACAAGGTAAAGGTAACATACAGACCAGTCAAAGCAGACACTGTATAAAACAGGAGTAATGACAGTGTCTGGGGTAAAAAACAAATGGGACAGACATAAAAGTCACATGTGAGGAGGAAAAGTGTGTTGAGTAGTAATATGTTCTAAGATCTCCAAACTGTCCAGGAAGAATGTAAATTGGTTAACTGATTTCCTTTTGAACGTTTTTCTTTTCTTTTTTTTAATATTTATTTTTTATTTTTGAGAGAGAGAGAGAGGGTGAGAGCAGAGGAGGGGCAGAAAAAGGGGGAGACAGAATCCAAAGCAGGCTCCAGGTTCTGAGCTGTCAGCAGAGAGCACAACATGGGGCTCAAACCCATGACCGGAGCCAAAGTTAGATGCTTAACCAACTGAGCTATCCAGGCGCCCCAAATGACTTGAATTTGAAACACTAAATGTGGATGTTAAAAATGTCTATCATAAAATAACTAAAAAGCACACAGAATATATGGCTTCTACATAAACAGAAGTGTAAAAATTGAAAGAAAAGTCACACAAACCAAATTATAATATAAAAGAAGAAAGCAGAGAAGACAAAGAAAAGGTAGAATGAACAGAAAGTATGAAATAGGATGGTAGAAAATAATTCAATATAATAGTAATAATAATAGCTGTAAATGGAGAAAATGCTTCATTTAAAGACAACCGTATTAAGATTGAAGTAAAAAAACAAAAATCCAACAACTGCCATCCATTTAAAACATAATGATAAAAAAGAAAAATAGAGGTGCCTGGGTAGCTCAGCCAGTTGAGTGTCTGACACCTGATTTCAGCTCAAGTCATGATCTTACAGTTTGTGGGATTGAGACCCATGTCAGACTCCACACCTACNCTCCCTCTGTCGCTCTGTCCGCCGCCGCCCCCCGCCCCCACACTGCTCACGCTCTCTAAATAAATAAATAAATAAATAAACTTTTTTTAAAAAAAATTATTTTTTTAATGTTTTATTTATTTCTAGGAGAGAGAGAGANCACCCAGGCGCCCCTAAATAAATAAACTTTTAAAAAAGAAAAAGAAAAAATATATATTTATATATGAAAAGATATATTTCCATATATATGGAAAATGTTACTCAAATAACCTTGTGTGCTTTTATTAATACCAGAAAATACAGACTTTCAGGACAAAAACATTTCAAAACATAATGTAGGTCAGAAAGATTTACCATTTCACAACTTGAATGCATCTGAGGCAGCCCCAAAATATATGAAGCAAATTGACAGAAGTTTCAAAACAGAATTTTAAAAGCACCATTCATGGTTAGCTTTACATAAACATCTCCCTTTAGTTTCTAAATCAAGCAAAACAGGGGCACCTAGGTGGCTCAGTTCGTTAAGCATCCAACTTCAGCTCAGGTCATGATCTCACAGCTCGTGAGTTCAAGCCCCTTGTTGGGCTCTGTGCTGACAGCTCAGAGCCTGAAGCCTGCTTCAGATTCTGTGTCTCCCTCTTTCTCTGCCCCTCACCCACTCTTCTTCAAAGATAAATAAACATTAAAAAATTTAAAAAACATATTAAAAAACAAGCAAGCAAGCAAGCAAAACAGTAAAAACTGGTAAGTTAGAGAACAAACAACATAATCTACAAATCTGAACTAATGACACACAACAAATGAAAAATACTCACTCTTTTCAAGGGTACCTAGAAAACTGATGCTATCCTAGAAATTGCTTCCATGAAAATTGACCACTGGCTCATGAAGCAAGCCTTAAAAAAATTAAAAAGATTTGTATTATGAAGATAAGCCTTTTTAAAATCCATCCGTAAGAAATTTAATTTTAAGGGGTTGCCTGGTGACTCAGTTGGTTAAGTGTCAGGCTCTTGACTTTGGCTCAGGTTATAAATTCACAGTTTGTAGGCTTGAGCCCAGCATCAGGCTCCACACTGACAGGTGAGCCGGCCTGGGATTTTCTCTTTCTTTCTTTCTCACTCTCTTTCTCTCTCTCACTCAAAATAAAAAAATAAACCTAAAAAAAAAGAATCTGTTTAAAAATTAATTTTAAAATCAAATAATTCAAACACTCCTACAAATTTATGAAACATACAAAAATCATAATTAAAAATAGAAAAAACTACAAAAAAACCTTATAGGATGAAGCTATCATAAATATGCACAAAAATGTACACTGTCAAATGTTTCTATTAAGAAGACACAGTGAAAATTACACCTTAGGAATCCCTGTTAAAAGATTAACAGGCAATTAATTAACAAAGAATAGCCCAAAAAGAAAAAAAAAAGAAAAAAATGAAATGATAAACCTAAGATGACAATCTAACAAAATAGAATATAAATGAGAAAAGATAAAGGAGTGAATAACTGGCTCTATGACATCTAGCATAAATTTGACTAACATCTGACAAAAGATACTGTAACAAAAAGAAAATAATGCACAATTACATTAGGAATAAAAAAGAAAAATCCAGAGTGCCCAGGTGGCTCAGTCAGCTAAGCATCCAAGTCTTGATTTGGGCTCAGCTGGTGATCTCACAATTCCTGGGATGGAGTCCTGAGTTGGGCTCTGACCTGAGGGCAGGGAGCAGCTTGGGACTCTCCCTTTCTCTTTCTCTCTGCCCCGCCCCCACTCACTCTCTTTCTCTCTCTCAAAATAAATAAACTAAAAAAACAAAAAAAAAATAGAAAGAAAAAAGAAAAGAAAACTCCACATAATGATAAATGCAGCAGACATGAAACAGATAATCAAAGGATATTACGACTATTTTATCTCCATAAACAAAAGAATTTTAGATAAAATTGATAACTTGCTGAAAAACTTTAAATTTCCAAAATTTACTCAAAAATAAACAAAAACTCCAAAAATCTTATTAACATTAAGAAAAATAAACTATTAGGGGCGCCTGGGTGGCTCGGTCGGTTAAGCGTCCGATATCGGCTCAGATCGTGATCTCACGGNTCAGCTAAGCGTCTTGATTTTGGCTCAGCTGGTGATCTCACAATTCCTGGGATGGAGTCCTGAGTTGGGCTCTGACCTGAGGGCAGGGAGCAGCTTGGGACTCTCCCTTTCTCTTTCTCTCTGCCCCTCCCCCGCTCACTCTCTTTCTCTCTCTCAAAATAAATAAACTAAAAAAAACAAAAAAAAAAGAAAGAAAAAAGAAAAGAAAACTCCACATAATGATAAATGCAGCAGACATGAAACAGATAATCAAAGGCTATTACGACTATTTTATCTCCATAAACAAAAGAATTTTAGATAAAATTGATAACTTGCTGAAAAACTTTAAATTTCCAAATTTACTCAAAAATAAACAAAAACTCCAAAAATCTTATTAACATTAAGAAAAATAAACTATTAGGGGCGCCTGGGTGGCTCGGTCGGTTAAGCGTCCGATATCGGCTCAGATCGTGATCTCACGGTTCGTGGGTTCGAGCCTCGGCATCCGGCTCTGTGCTGACAGCTAGCTCAGAGCCTGGAGGCTGTTTCAGATTTTGTGTCTCCCTCTCTCTCTGACCCTCTCCTGCTCATGCTCTATCTCTCTCAGAAATGAATAAAAAACATTAAAAAAAAATAAACTATTAAATAAAATAGACAATTTTGCTGGTGAATTTTAAAAAAATCAAGTAACTAAATTTTCATACATACTATGACAAAATACAGAAGCAACTCATTGTAAGGAACTGGTACAACTCTGATAACAAAGCTTAATGAGGAAAACATGAAAAAAAGAACACTCTTGAACAGTCATGCAAAATTCTAAAAGTATAAATAATAAACCTAATTTAGAAATGAATGGAAAAGACACTACCTTGTGACTCAATTGGGATTTTTCCAGGAATGCAAAATAGGTTTAACACTAAACAAGCAATTAACATAATTTACCATCTTAAAAGACTAAAGGAGAAAAATAATAATTGACCCTACAGAGTCAAAAAAATACTTGACATTCATCCATTATTATAAAAAAAAAGGATATCTATAAAAAGCTACAGCAAACACCACAATGGTAAAATGTGAAAATGTTGTCTTTTCATATCAAAAACAATAATATGCACCACTATTATTGCTTTTATTCTAGTGTTCTTAGTAACACATTAAGATGAAACATTTAAAAATTTTAAAACCCAGGGCGCCTGGGTGGTTCAGTCCATTAAACATCTGACTTTGGCTCAGGGCATGATCTCATAGTTTATGAGAAGCGTATTGAGCTCTCTGCTGTCGATGCAGAGCCGGCTTCAGCTCTTCTGTCTCCCTCTTTCTCTGCCCCTCCTCTGCTCTTGCATGCTCTATCTCTCAAAAGTAAATCAACATTAAAAAAATTTTTAATTATAAAATCATTAAAAGGTAACAAAAAATAGAAAGGAAGAAACAAAATAGAATTTGTCACATATGACAGTATCATCTGTGCAGAAGTCCAAAGAATCTAATAAACTAGAATAAGCAATTATAACAACAATGTTGGAATTAAAATGAATATACAAAGGTATTTTCAGTAAGTAACATTCAATTAGAAGAAGGTAATTGAAAATAAAAGTCTGGGGAGGAGGAAATGAGGAGGTATTAGTCCAACAGCACAAAGTTCCAATTCTGGGAAATAAAGAAGTCCTAGATATGTACTGTATTGTACACTTAAAAACTTGCTAAGAGGAAAGATCTTATGTCAAGTGTTTTTATTATATACAAACACAAATACTAATAATAGTAATAAGAATAAGGATAACAAAAAAATAAAAAGGGTAGGAGGAAACTTCTAGAGGTGATGGATATGTTTATGGCATAAACTGTTGTGATAGTTCACAGGTATATACTTATTTACAAATTCATCAAGTTGTATACATTAAATATGTACAGGTTTTATGTGTCACTCATACCTCAATAGGTGGCTTTAAAAAACAGTCATTGTGAGAGTCCGCATTCAGTATGTGACTAACCCTCTCAAAAATAACAACTGCAAATATTGTTAACATTTTGTTAAAAAAAAATTTGAAAGTACTAAAGAGTAACCAAAAGCAAAGAGGTACTAGAGAGAACTAACCTTTGAAGGAAGTGCAGGACCCTGAGTGAGATGAATTTTTCTATAAACATGGCCTCTGCTCCTAAACACGCCCACCAGTTCTCATGTAGCAGAGGTTCGAACTCAAGCTTGTGATGTCAGGACAGATCTGGATTAGCAACGGAGCTACAGGACAGAAAGGCTGTAAAGGGCAGCAGGGAACTCTAAAATCTGTGTGCACACATTGAAGAGTCCTAGGGGCTGAGGGGAAAACCTCAACCGGCAAGCTGAAAGAAGTCACACGGATGCCAACTTCTCCTCACAGAGCACAGGGTTTGGAGTAGGAGTTTCTCAAGTCAGAGGAGTTCAGGCTTCCCCTAGATTCACCCTAGGAACTCAATGTGCAATCCATTGTCAATATGTGATCCAAAAAAACACTCAATAGGAAAGGAATCTGAGATAACCCAGATGATAAAATTAGCAGGAAAAGAAATTCTAAGACAGTAAAATAGCTGTGTATTCAAAGACTCAGTGGGAAACTATTGGTCATAAAGATTAAACTGGTAAAGGAATCTCAACAGACAACAGGAGATTAGGAAAATAAAATGGAAATTCTAGAAATGAAAAGTTCAATAATTGAGAATGAAAATTTCACTGGAGAAGCTTTTTTTTTCTGAAAGAGAGAGATAGGGAGACTGAATCTGAAGCAGGCTCCAGGCTCTGAGCTGTCGGCACTGAGCCCAACAAGGGGCTCAAACTCAGGAACCATGAGATCATGACCTGAGCCGAAGTCAGGCGCTCAACTGACTGAGCCACCCAGGTGTCCCTCACTGCAGAAGCTAAATAGAAGATTCTGCAGGCCAGTAGAAAAGATCAATAAACTTGAGGTTCAATCATTTGAAATTATCCAACTTAAAGAGCAGAGAAAAAACAGACTGAAATAAATTAACCTCAGTGAAACTCTGGAGCAATATTAAAAGGTATTATCATATATGAAGTTCCANCTGAAAGAGAGAGAGAGGGAGACTGAATCTGAAGCAGGCTCCAGGCTCTGAGCTGTCGGCACTGAGCCCAACAAGGGGCTCAAACTCAGGAACCATGAGATCATGACCTGAGCCGAAGTCAGGCGCTCAAGTGACTGAGCCACCCAGGTGTCCCTCACTGCAGAAGCTAAATAGAAGATTCTGCAGGCCAGTAGAAAAGATCAATAAACTTGAGGTTCAATCATTTGAAATTATCCAACTTAAAGAGCAGAGAAAAAACAGACTGAAATAAATTAACCTCAGTGAAACTCTGGAGCAATATTAAAAGGTATTATCATATATGAAGTTCCAGTGCCACAGGAGGTGAGCATGGGAATAGGTCAGAAAAGTACTGGAAGTAAAAGAGACCGATAATTTTTACACCTTGGTGAAAAACACAAGATTATAAATGTAAAAGGGAAAATACAGAGAAACACTTGCCTAGTTATATCATAGTCAAAGTGTTGAAAATCAAATATAAAGAGTGTTGAAACAATTTTTTAGACGGAGCTACCCCCCACAGGGTGTCACTGCAGCAAATCAAAACTTAGGGAACATGAGTGTCCCTGTAACCTTGTCGTTTGACCAGAAATACAGAGCATCCAGTCAGCCAGTGCCCCAAACACCAAGCCAAGAAAGTTTGGGCCTTCTCATCCAAACCAGGGGACCAGGGCCTCAGCCAATTAGACACTTTCTAATTGTCTCCTTGTTCTTTATTCTTTACCCTATAAAATCTCCCCATTTTCTGACCTGTTCTGCAGTGCTTTGAGAGGCTGTCTCCTTCCTCAAGTGTTAACGAAAGAATGTTTTGTATCGCATAAATCATCTTCTTTAATAAATTTTTTTAAAAGTATGTGGCAATGAAGGATGGGATCTGAACTGTTGACTGCTTACAGCCTATGGGACAAAAAGCCACACAGGCAAGGTTCCTGCTGAATGGTGGAGTTCACGGTTTCTCTACTTGATCAAGGGCCATGGGTGAGTCACACGTGAATTTGAGCTCTGCACCCTTGCATGCAGCTCTCTAATCCAAATACATTTTATATTTAAATATATCTATTTATGTATGTATTATTTATATATATTGATATAGAATATTTAAATATATAAAAATAGAGAGGGGGGCAAGATGGCGGAGAAGTAAGGAGCTCCGTACTTGCACTCGCACCCATACATCACACAGAAAAGATCTGAAGCCATTGGAAACCTTACAAAACCTGAGAGATTGGGAGACAAAGGACGCAGAATCCACTGAGAGAGCCTTCTAACGTGAGTGCGAACCGGGGAAGATAAAATCGGGCCGGGATCGGAGACTCCAGGGTGGGAGACGATCCCCCTCTACCCTCTACGGGGAGTGAGAGGGGAAAAGGAGAGAGTCCGAAACAGAAAAACCTCCGCTCGGGGGAGAAAAACCTCCCCTCGGTGCATAGAAAGACCGTACTTGCCAAATACCTGCACACCAGGTCCCCTCACGCCAA
>NW_027533170.1:1374609-1383405 GCF_008692635.1 Crocuta crocuta
ACAGAAAGAATATGAGAAGACATGTTACTTATAAATTTTTATTAAATTTATAAACATATAGTGTCTGTAAAAGTTCTGAGATCCTGGAAAGGTTCCAGGATAACTAGCGTTCAGTTCACAAGTGGTAGCAGCCATTAGTAGACTCAAGGTAAGTCCACAGCACAAACTGCTGGCAGACTTGGGAAATAAGACAAGAAATTCAGAAACATTTGATCAATGGCACATCAAAACCTAAGTAGGCAGAAGCTGGACTATTATAAGCTATTAGGGCATCTGCCAATATAAAGAAATTGTTCTTGGGAAAGAAATAATTGAGCTATTGATAATAGGAAACTCAGAAGCCAAAGCCACAAAATTAGTGGGCATAGGGTAAGCACTTACAAGCAACTACCTCTAGGACTTCAGGACTAGGATAAGTTAGTCATGGAATGGGTTATATTGACATTAGGTCACCTGTAAACCCCGAGAAAATTTCTGTGCAACAAGGTACACTTAACACACCACCAGACTTCCAATTCACATCCCTCTTGAATATTTATTTGGCTTCAAGAGATCCAAGGCTTACCTAAAGATCTGTGATCCTCCAGTTTCAAAGAACTGAGCATGTCATCTTCTGGCTCAAAAGCTTATTTTGTGTCTAAGAACTATGGTCTCAGAAGCTCTAGATATCTACAAAAATGGCAAAATCTTAATAAGGCCACCTTGTACTACAAAGGCCATTATGGTGAATTTTCCAATTCTAAAAGATTGTTCATTTAAGAAGTTTACCTGAGGGGCACTTGGGTGGCTCAGTCAATTAAGTGTCCAACTTCGGCTCAGGTCACGATCTCCCAGTTATCGAGTTTGAGCCCCACATCAAGCTCTATGCTGACAGTTCAGAGCCTGGAGCCTGCTTCAGATTCTGTCTCCCTCTCTCTCTGTTCCTCCCTTAGTTGTATTCAATCTCTCTCTCTCTCTCTTTCTCTCTCAAAAATAATTAACATTAAAAAAATGTTTTAAAAAAAAGTGCACCTGAAAGCAAGGGTTCCCCAACCAAACAAACAAAACGGGGTATTTTTGTTGGTGTGCAGAGGCTTTGAAAAGGCATTACCTTGGATGATACAAACTTGGATGTTCCCATAGCTACCATCAATGGATGATCCCCATACAGGCCCCTCCCAGGGTTGATGGGACTCCAGTGGACTCTCCAGTAAACTGCTATGAGTTACTTCCTTAAACAGCCTGGGGGAAAACTAAAATTAAGAATTAATGAAAAGACAAGGCACGTGGTTGGCTCAGTTGGTAGAGCATGTGACTCTTGATTTCGGGATCATTGAGTTCAATGTTGGGTGTACAGCTTACTTTAAAAAAAAAAAAAAAGCCACAGGGTCACCTGGGTGGCTCAGTCAGTTGAGCATCCAACTTCGGCTCAGGTCACGATCTCACAGCTCATGAGTTTCAGCCCCACATCAGGCTCTATGCTGACAGCTCAGAGCCTGGAGCCTGCTTCAGATTCTGTGTCTCTGCCTTTCCTCCAATCAATCTCTCTCTCTCTCTCTCTCTCAAAATAAATAAACATTTGCAAAAAGCCACAATACCCTTAAAACATTTAATGAAAAGTCTTGCCAAATTTTGGTAGATACAAGGGCTACACAGTCTACTTTAAACCCCACTCACTCTAGAGGCTGCAGACAGAATCCTAGACAAAAACTTGAAACAGCTGCTAAGGTGGAAGTTCCTCAAAAAATTAACAGTAAAACTCCCCTATGACCCAGCAATAGCACTGCTAGGAATTTACCCAAGGGACACAGGAGTGCTGATGCATAGGGGCACATGTACCCCAATGTTCATAGCAGCACTCTCAATAGCCAAATCATGGAAAAGGCCTAAGTGTCCATCAACTGAGGAATGGATCAAGAAGATGTGGTTCATCTATACAATGGAATACTACATGGCAATTAGNTCATACAGACATACAATAAATAAAATCTATTGAAATTAAAAAAAAATTTTTTTTTTAAAAAGCTGGTAAGGGTGAGAATTCTCACCAGAGTCTGCTCTCCCAGATCTCTGTATTGCCCAGTGGTGAGAAGGTAAAATCTCACANCCATACAGACATACAAGAAAATAAATAAAATCTATTGAAATTTAAAAAAAAATTTTTTTTTAAAAAGCTGGTAAGGGTGAGAATTCTCACCAGAGTCTGCTCTCCCAGATCTCTGTATTGCCCAGTGGTGAGAAGGTAAAATCTCACATTTTCCCGTCCTTACCAAATTCAGACCCCTGTGAACTGGTTTTGGGGTACCCACTGGTTATTGATCCTTTCTACTGCCTTCCTGTTTGTCCCATTTTGTGTCCTGACTATTTGACTTGGCCTTCTGCTTGCCTGAGACATGCAGGTTATTAATTCTTATAAATGTGCACGGTTCAACCATCAGGTTGAGTGCTCAAAAATTATGACTGAGTGTATGAATTAATTAACTTATTAAAGCGTAACAACGTGCTTCCAACTACTGTATGATAGATATTTTCAAAAAGAGATGATTCTAAGTTACTATTGAGCTTTTAAAAATTGAAAGGAAAAGTAACATCCAAAGAAATACATGAGGCATCTGCAATGTTTGAGTCAAAATCTGTTGTGCTTTATTTATTTACTGCCGAAAGCCTTTAGGTGTTGGCAGAATAAATGGAACTGTTTCTTTAAAAGTCTCAAATAAGTGTGACAAGAGCTAGGAAGTCACAGACTTTGGGTTCTATGGTTAAGCTTTCATTTCATTATATCCTTTTGGATCTTGTTAAAGGTTTTTTTTATATGTAAACACCATATTGGCACAAAAAAATCTTATTATCACACTCTTTTTCGACCTAACCAACAGAAAAGAAACCAACATCAATCATGAAATACTGAATCCAGTGGTCCTTGGGCCTGACTGCATACTCCTACATATTACAAGTGGAAAAACAAGAAAGTAGGAGGGAAAGTAGGAGGGAGAGACTCGAAGAGAAAAATCAAGTGCAAGAGTCTGAAGAAATGATAAGGTAATTTACTTAGCTGGTATAGGTTTTATGTGTTCAAAAATATAATATTATATATTGTATATATTAAGATATATAGCACATACATACTAAACATAATTTATTTTATGTAAAATCATCTTCAAATAAGATACTGGTCAACTGTACCCATATGCACTGAAGAAGAAGCAAGAAAATATTGATGAAAAACAGTTGTATTATAAGAAAAACAGTACGGACATTAGCCATGGGTCTATCTAGGGTCTATATATTAGATGTACATTTGGTAGCCAAATAAGAAAATACCTATGAATTCGTGGTGGGCTGCAAGTGATAAGGGGATAATCGATAAAAAGACTGAATCATCTAGACTAAGAAAAAATCTGGAAGTAGGTAACCTTTGACAGTAAGATATAAAGATAGAGGTCTTCTCCATCTTTATATCCTACCATCCTTTGAAGAATTTGCTTCTCCCACCCTAGTTGTAAACCAGCTGCTAAGTCCCAGGGATTGAGCCCATGTTCACCACAAAATAGAAGAGGGAACTGGAAGGCATCAGATATATATGCCCCTTTTAGAATTTTCCGGAACTCCCAATGCAAGTTCTGCTGACGTTTCATTAGCATCAAGTGTGTCATATGCCCACTGCCGGCTGCTGCAGGGACAGGGTATCAGGAGGTATGAAACTCTTGTGTGGAGGGAGGAAGGACTGAGGTAATCAGGGATAAGTCATTTGGTTTTCTGACCAAGCGTCAGCTACAGGTAGAACAGTTTCACCTTCACTCAGGATAGATTAACATCCCAAACCTCTATCTCCGCATGTGGAAAATATCTTCCACCTTCCACTGTTGGGACCCTCAAATAATAAAATACATGAAAGCATTTACAATAGTGTTTGGTACATTTAACACTAAAGAGATAGAACTGTTCCCTCTTTTCAGGACTAAAGTTCCTCTTGTTACTTATTAGCATGGTAATAGACTTGTTTATTAGAATTTCTTCTTTTTCTAACTTAAAAAATAAAGAACCACTTCACATATCATTATAGTTTGAAACCCAAAGCAAATGAACCCCACTGGACAAGCAAGTACAGCCCAGACTCTCTTGGGTCTGGAGGGGGTACCGTTGCTTTCATAATGAGGCCTTGGATGGGTTTACTACACATTTTTTTCTTTTTCTTTTTCACATGTTTTATTTTTCATTCCTGCCCCTCAATACCCACTCATCTCAATACCCCATTATTGGGATCAAAGTTAAGTGCACATCTATTGATTAGGACTCCCAAGTGTATGTGACAGATAAGAACCCAATTTAAACTGGCTAAAATAATTTATGTTAAAAAAAATTTAATGACTCATGCAACTCAAAATTCCAAGGGGATATCAGCTTCAAATAACGTAGTGAATCTATCTCGTCTCTATGTCTCTGTTAGAGATGCCAAAGAGATGGCAAGGTGGCTACTAAGCGTCTCTAGATTTGCATCCCAGCCATACACAAAGCCCAAAATGAGAAAGCCTCTGATTCCCAGTAATTCCAGCATGACTGTCATAATTACACTGACTCAGGACAAAAACCTTTCAGTTAAGATCACAAACTCTACAACCAGAACTGCTTCATATGATGGCTCAGGGCTTACTTAGTACTTGTGTCTCTCTGATCAACTTGCTTAACTTCTGTGAGCTTTAATCTCGTCACCTGTAAAACAGTACTTACTTCCTGAGTCAACTGGGGGATTTGGATTATTTGTGGGATTAAATAGGTTAATCATCTTGAGGTTCGCGAGTTCAAGCCCCACATCAGGCACTATGCTGACTGTCTGAGCCTCCAGTCTGCTTCAGATTCAGTGTCTCCCTCTCTCTCTCTCTGCCCCTCCCCTGCTTATACTCTGTCTCCCTTTCTCTCAAATAAATAAAAACATTTTAGGGGCGCCTGGGTGGCTCAGTCGGTTAAGCATCCGACTTCAGCTCAGGTCATGATCTCACGGTTCATGGGTTCAAGCCCCGCACTGGGCTCTGTACTGACAGCCAGCTCGGAGCCTGGAGCCTGCTTCAGACTCTGTATCTCCCTTTCTCTGACCCTCCCCTGCTCACACTGTGTATGTGTGTCTCTCTCTCAGAAATAAATAAAACACTTTTAAAATTGTTTTTAATTACTTAATACATCTAAAGTACTTACAATAGTGTTATCCAAGTATTAGTAGCTTCTGATGTTATCTCTAAAACAGTTTGTATCTCTAGAGGAGTGAGAGTAAAATACAGTGAGTGACATGCTCATCGTGAGGTAGGTGTGGTTTGCCATGGACCCACAATACAAAAGGAATGGTATTCCCAAAGAAAAGCTATTAACAGAGGTGCTATTAACAGAAGAGTGAGAAATAAGTGCCCTTTCCGAAAAAACAACAAAGATCCACTATAGTCAAAAAAGTGGCTATGAGGCCTTGAAAAAATTCATAGATCTCGGCAATAATTTCAGTAACTGTTCTTCAAAACAACGTCAAAATTTGTATTTCAAAGAGGGCTTTGGCAAGTGCATATCTATCTACTTCTATTATATGAATATATTAAAGGGTGTCATTAGGGAGCATTATCCATTAAACAGAACCAAGGAGAAGAAGTCATTTCAGAATCTTGAGCAGAGAATATCTAGAAAAACACGATTTCAAGTTCATGAAGAATATTGTATTCCTTTGAATAATTCTCTAGAATTTATTATCATGGCCATAAGCTTAAGTCACATTCTGTATCAGAACCATGAAAGACAGTGTTCCTTTCACTCAGACATATTTCAGAAATGGCTTCATTACTCTTTCATAAAACAACAAGAATACATATCTGCAGTGTTGATCCCTGGGCATTAGTAGCAATGGACTCAAGCTGCACGTTTTCTAAAGAGGCAGTCAGCAATTCCTCAAATTTTCATCTGTCTCCCAGTTGCTTCTTCCAACCACACACACACACACACACACACACACCATCAAGCATAGAGAACAAAAATGTTTTTCAGGGTTTTTTTTAAAAAATAATATATGTATGTATGTGATTTATAGTAAATATTCAATTAACAATTTAAGGCAAATGATCTTAGTTACTGGATGGACTCTATAGTCCATAATCTTTGTGAATGGTGAATATGTTAAAGGAAGTTTTATATTAGGGCATCACTGGGTGCTAATGTTTTATTTGGGGTATCATATAGAGAGGCTATGTGCTGTGGGTTGGCAGTATTCTTCTTAAGGTAGAAGACTGTGTGTTACTATAAGTTATCTCAAAAGTAGTGTTTGTGCATGGAGGTGATAGTAAAAAAAGTTAACAAAGAGTACAATCCATTGGCTGCCCAATCAGAATGAACCACTGAGAAAATGAAGGAACAAAAGCCATAAACAACCTATGCAGCCTTATCAAATCACACTGGCTTAGTATCAACCATGTATATGCTTGCACATATCTCACAGTAGGCATACAATAAGAATTCAGTTTATACACTGGCATTTATTGAGGGTCTCCCACATGTTGGGTTCCACTGGATACTAGGTTATGAAAAGGCAGCTGCTTTGGAATGTACAGTCCATATGTCTTACAAGGATCTAAGCCCCAACCTGTTCTCCCCTCTCCTCGGCAAAAAGTCAGGTCAGTGTGTGGTCCCATAACTCACAGGGAAGTCCCATAGTTAACAAGTTCAGACATACAGGATTATTTATTTTTGTTCATTTGTCTTTGTCTTTGTTCAATTTGTCTTCAAATTGTCTAACATATTGTTACTTCCGGTTTACTTCCTAGGACACAGTAAGGTGTATTTACAGAAATATACATGTAAATGAAAACAAACAAACAAACAGACCACGAAGTCTTATGATCAGATTTCAGCCTCCTTTCTCAACTGGAGCCATGCTTCTATATCTGGACAAATTTTATCACAAACTATAAGTTTTGGTTGTTATTTAAGTTTTATGAGGATGGAAATCCTTCCAAGTTTTTTATATTTTATATTTCAGGAAGGGAGTTAATCACACCTAAGCCTTGCAAATGATCAGAGAAATTTTTAAGTACTTTGGAATGCCTATGCACTGTTCAGTCAACACAATTTGTCCTTGAGGACACAGTCTTACTCAAGTGTACATACGATAACACAGCCATCTTAAGGATCTAGCGTTATAGCTGTTTGTAGTCAGAGTATCATCATTTCCCTTCCCTCTGGCTCAAAATCAGGGAACTTCAGTAGCACTCATCTGACTACTTGAGTATAACACAAGCTGTAGTTTTAAGACCAATGAGTAGCACATCTATAGTTTTTCATCCCCATGTGGAGTTTTTTGGTTTGTTTCCCCACAACAGCATTCTAAACAGGCTCTCTTATTTTCACAACCAAAAATCCAACTAAACTGTGTGAAATAAATTCTGAGTATGTGAGAAAGTCAAAAATAGATGCTGACTTAACCATGAGATGGACCAGAAAATGCTTCAGAGTAAAGGAAAGACATAAAGTTGACCACAAAGCAGGGAAGAATTCACACAAGTAAAAAATGGGAGGGAAGAGACTCCTACACAGTAAACAGCACATGCAACGTGTTAAGGTAAAATGTTAAAGATGTGTGAAGAGAGTAGCAAAGTGTGGCCCAATTTCATCAAAGGTTGCTGAAGAACTAATGGGTAAGCTAAGTACAAAGTGACAAACCCATCAAACTGACAAACCCATCAAAGGACACCAAAGACTGCGAGCCATTTTAGGCTTATGGGCAGGGAGAGAATCTTGGCAAAGGTGCTTTAGTGCAGGAGACCCTGCATGAAAAATTAGAGGTAATGAAGCAAAAACAGGAGCTTCCTTAAGAAACAAACTAGATAACAATGACATCAAGCCCTTGATGAATTCAACAAAACATGAAGCCCAATGCTGATTTCACTGTAGTCCAGAAACAGTGATGGTGCTGGGGGTAGTCTACATTCTGCAAATGTGGCAAAATACTTCAGTTCTGAAATCTTCTCTTCAGCCACTTTTTTATTTCAAATAATGACTGGATTCAGTTTATCTTTCAATTAGGTGGGTGTCACTGCCCCTTCATCTCACCTCAAGCTCAAGACCAAATAAGTGACAGTGATAGCTTCAGAGCAAGGCAGTGGTAGAGAGGAAGTACAGATCTTTAAATGGGAGAATTTCAGAGATTCTAGAGCCCTTGGTCTTTGATGTGGTGTTTAGCAACACTGGGAAGGCAACTTTTGAAGTGATGGCAATCAGATTTCTCTGTAACAAAACAGAGCAAGCTGTGTATATTTTTCTAGTAGACAATGGGTCCCAAGGCAGAGATTCAACTCAAGTTTTCAGAAAAAGAAATATCTTAGAGAGATATGTGAAATCTCATGGAAGTCTGAAAACAGTAATAAGGTACCACCAGTCCACAAAAGCTAAAAGTTCTTTTCATTTCCTCCAGGGCTATCTGCTTCCCTCTGAGCAGCTATTCTGTTAACCACTCACTGTCTATAAGCTTTCTTCCTGGGCTCCCTTGAAATGTTTCTGCCCCTTTCCAACACTATCTGAGACATAACTTTAGTTTTCCATTTTCGATTCCAGTACCTAGTACCTTCTATTCCTTTTTATCTCATTTAAAAATTATTTTATTTATTTATTTTTAAAATCTCATTTTAGGGGCACCTGGGTGGTTCAGTCAGTTAAGTTGTCCGACTTTGGCTCAGGTCATGATCTCACAGTCTGAGTTCAAGCCCCGCGTCAGGCTCTGTGCTGTCAGTTCAATACCTGGAGCCTGCTTCGGATTCTGTCTCCCTCTCTCTCTGCCCCACCCCCACTCACACT
>NW_027533170.1:1384308-1421868 GCF_008692635.1 Crocuta crocuta
ATTTTAGGGGCACCTGGGTGGTTCAGTCAGTTAAGTGTCCGACTTTGGCTCAGGTCATGATCTCACAGTCTGAGTTCAAGCCCCGTGTCAGGCTCTGTGCTGTCAGTTCAATACCTGGAGCCTGCTTCGGATTCTGTCTCCCTCTCTCTCTGCCCCACCCCCACTCACACTCTGTCTCTGTCTCTCAAAAAATTAATGAATATTAAAAGAAATTCTTTTTAAAATCTCATTTTAAAAAGAAAAATAACAGCTCTAGGGGTGCCTGGGCGGCTCAATCGGTTAAGCATACGACTTTGGCTCATGTCATGATCTTGCGGCTCATGAGTTCGAGCCCTGCATCAGGCTCTGTGCTTCAGAGCCTGAAGCCTGCTTTGGATTCTCTGTCTCCCTCTCTCTCTATCTCTCCCTCCGTCTCAAAAATAAACATTAATTAAAAAAAAGAAAACTAGTAATAGCTCCAGAAATTATTTTTTCTCACATAGCATAGACACATCTAAGGAAAAAAGTACAAAGCCACCTGAAACACTGAGGTAACCCACATTACCAATTTGATGGCACTACCAGTTTGCAAGGGCCTGCCATAACAACACAGTACAGACCAGGTGACTTAAAGAGCAGAAATTTCATTTCCCAGAGTTCCGGAAGCTGAACTCCAAGATCTAGATATTGGTAGGTTAGGTTTCTCCTAAGCCTCTGAGGCTTGCAAATGGCTACCCTTTTGTTGTGCCTTCACAAGGTCCTTCCTCTGTGCACACACACCCCTGATATCATTTCCTCTTCTTGGATTAGGGCCCTACATTGGCGAGCTCATTTAACCTTAATCACCTCCTTAAAGACTCTATTACCAAATACAGTCCCACTGGGAATTAGGGCTTCTCATATGAATTTTGGGAAGTTACAATTTAACCCATAACAGTGACCATGTTTTAATTATTTATTTATTTTTATTTATTTGTTTTGAGAGACAGAGAGTGGGAGACGGGCAGAGAGAAGGGAAAGAAAGAGAACATAGGGCATTGAGCATGGTGTGGGGCTCTCTCCCACAAATCATGGGATCATGACCTGAGCCAAGATCAAGAGTCGGACGCCCAAATGACAGAGTCACGCAGGTGCCCCACAGTGACCATATTTTAAAACATCTTTCCCTTTCTCACATGGACACACACTTTCACACATATACAGGTATACTTCTGTATGAATTGAATCATATATCATGTCCTTTATTCAATCTGGGAATTTCCTGTTTCTTATAGACTTATTTTGGCCTCTCCCTTTTTTCCTTTGCCTGACCAACACATATCAAATAACCAACACAAATAACCATACGTTTTTATTTCCATATTTTCCATGCATATATAATAAAAATCAAAGGACTCTTTGACATTGTCTATTTTTAATGTGACATACTTTATATACATTTCTGCAATTTCCATTCCCCAGATAACAATACATCATGGAAATTTATGCTGGTCAATGGGTAAAGCTCTAACCCACTCCTTATAACAAATGCATAACATTCTGTGCAATGTATGTACCACGATTTATTCAATCATTCTCCTCCATAAGTGACATTAATTCCATTTTCAATTTGTTGTCATTGCCAACTGCATACCACTAGATACATATGCACCAGCCCCTAATATTCTAATTTATTTAGAATAGATTCGCACGAGCTTTATTGCTGGGTCAAAGTTTATGTGTGTATTTAAAATGTCCAGATATCACTAAATTGCTCACTTACAGATACATAATAACTCATATTTCTACTATAATTACATGAGTATACATTTTTCCCCAGCATCCATGCCAGCAAAAGGAATGATCACTAATTTAACTACATGCCAATCTCATGGAGGTGAAATGAATACTCACTGTTACTTTAATTTTCATTTTTCCAACCACAATGAGACTGAGTGTAAGTTTACCAGCCATGGTCTTCCCTTTAAACTGTTTTTTTTTTTTGTTTTTTTTCTGTTTTGTTTTTTTTTTTTTTTTTATTTCTAGGATAGAGAGAGAGAGAGAGAGAGACAGCGTGAGCAGGGGAGGGTCAGAGAGAGAGGGAGACACAGACTCTGAAACAGGCTCCAGGCTCTGAGCTGGCAGTCAGCACAGAGCCCGACGCGGGGCTCGAACCCACGAACCACGAGACCATGACCCAAGCGAAAGTCAGACCCTTAACTGACTAAGCCACTCAGGCGCCCCTAAACTGGGTTTTTTAAAAATATTCATTGTTCATTTTTTTCATGGGATTATTTATCTTTTATGTTCCACCATTTTATATTTTGTACTTTATTGATATTGTCCATGTACTTCTCACATTATGCAAGGGTATTCCCCAATATATTCCTTAAGGTTTCAGGTTGTTTATGATATCTTGGGCATGCAAAAAAATACATATGCAACATGTACGGTCACATATATCTATCTTTTCCTTTATAGCTTCCAAATTACCAGCCCTTGTAAAAGGTCTCCTCATATATTCGATTACAATATATTGTCTTTTCTCCTGTCTTTCTCAATTAATGAAACCAAACCAGACTCTAAATATGCATCTCCTACCTCCATAATCTCAACTATCTCACAGAGAAATTTAGCCCCCTGTCAACGCTCAGCCCTCTCACAAGATCAGGAAGCCCTGTGTCTAAACACTCACTCAAGAAATCCAGGTATTGACCCGGGCGTTATTTTGCTACTTAGATAATATTTTCAAACACATTATTTTATTTCTGAGTTTTCCTGATAGAAAATATTACTGAGTGTTAACCTTAAAAACCCTTAGGCAAAAAATTCAATATAAATTTTGGCTTAATAAATGAATCTGGGGATTATTAATAACCAAATGAAATTGCTTTGTTATAGTGAAACATCCTAAATGCCTTTTCAAATTACCGTCCAAATATCTCTAACCCATTTTCCCTTGGAAGGGCCCCATGAGTGTCTACGGTCACTCCCCGCAAGAACAAGAAGTCTGGTAGAAGAGAAGTTGTAGTAGAAAAGGACAGTGACCTCAGTCAGATGCACTTAAAATAGCCTACTATTTCAAACTCTACAAAAGCATATGAACATCTGAATCACTCCTAGGGCATCTCCAATGTAAGCTTCTCTGGCTTCCTAATAAACCATACTTCGGTGATCCAACACATCCTTTCTTCTATTCTAAGAGAATACAAAGTATCCACCAGAATAATTAATTACCCCAGAATGATACCTCTGGAACAAATTCCTCCTATCATGCCTCCTCTGCCTGTGGAGTCCAGAAACCTGTGATCCAGATGTCCCCATGCCCTAACCTTCCCTACAATTGATGTCTTGGAGGTTTCTTCTCTGTAGAGATCTATCTCAGCACTAGCCATGGGGGTTGATACAGTTCATTTCAGTTTTTATGAGAGATTTTTTTTCTTCTGAGTGCTACAAGCCACATATCTTCAACCTCCATCTGGGGAGAGTAACAGATATTTGCATAAAACAGATTAGGTCCTAAAGGTGCATGTGTGCCCAAAGATAGGTGCATGCGTGCCCAAAAATAAGCACTGAAGTTGTGTCCGGCAGGAATAAACGGATACTTCTCCTCAGCAAACACAGCCTTCACTATCCTTTTCCCCGTAGGAAGCTCGATCTACCTGCTCCAGCATTGCTTCCAGAGTCTCTATGCGTCAGGTTCTTTCTCTGATGGCTGCTGGTTCATCAATGCCTTAAAATTCATACTCTCCTAAGCTATCTTACTCTCCTGAAATGGCAGGTATAGATTTGGAGCCTGCCCTGACTTTGTGGCACAAATGCCCTGGTGGATCTCCAGGCTAGGAAAGACCAGGCAACGAGCTATACAACTGAAGCAAATGTCCACGGTCATTAATCAGCTGGGAGCAGTGCTCTCAGCTCTCCTGCCTGCCTGGTGAAATATTTGTGTCTTTTCTCTGGTCGAAAATCAGAATCCCAAATGCCTACAGTAACCTGACAGAGTAATATAAATGACTGACTCTGGCAAGGTGTAAGAAAAAAAAACAAGAACAACCATCAGAAATATTTTCAGTCAAGTATTTAGAAATGTGTTGGTAAACTAGCTTCCTGGAAACAAAACAAAACAAAAACCTGATTTCTGGTATTTTCCATCTTCCATGCTGTAAATATTCCTCTCATTGGCTACTTCAAGCTACTAATGGCTAACAACTAGGTCAAGACATCATGCTAAGTGATCTAAGCTAGTAGAGGACAATTACTGCATGAGTCAACTTACATGAGGTATCTAAAAAGTAAAACTCATAGAAAGAGAAAGTAAAATGCTGGTGTCTAGGGGCTGGAAGAAGATGGAAATAGAGAGCTATAGTGGTCAAAAGGCATAAAGTTTCAGTTATGCAAGATGAGTAAGTTCCAGAGATCTGCTATACAGCATTATGCTCATCGTTACCAATACTATCTTGTACAATTGAAAAATACATGAAGAGGGTAGATCTCATTTTAAGTATTCTTACTACAATTTTTTAAAAATCCTGAATATTTTAAAATTTGTCCTCCACAAACAGCATAAACTGATTCTATCACACCACTGAAAATATGGTTTTAGCACATAAGATAATATATGATATATATACAACCTTAGATTATACTGTCAAATCTAAATTTTAAAAACTAAGTGTTGGGGGGCTCTTTGGTGGCTCAGTCAGTTGAGCATCTGACTTTGATTCAGGTCATGATCTCAAGGTTTGGGAGTTTGAGCTCCACGTCAAACTGTGCTAACAGTGCAGAGCCTGCCTGGGATTCTCTCTCTCCCTCTCTCTTTGCCCCTCACTTGCTCTCTCTCTCTCCCTTTCTCTCTCTCTCTCTCTCTCAAAAATAAATAAATAAACATTTAATAACAAAAACTAAATGTTGGAAAGTTTAAAAATTGTTAATCATTTTTGGTTATTGGGTATTGATGCTTGTGTATGTGAAAAATCAGTAATTTTTGCGTGCTAAGGTGATGATAGCTAGTCTTGTATTTCACAGCGTGAAACACAGCATACAAATTATTTTTGAATTATTCAAATGGCAAAGTATTTAACTTCACTTGGTTTCTTAACAATAAACTATGTCTGTATACACATATACGTCAAACCTTGAATATACTATTTGCACAATGGTCTTAATATTTAGGTAACATGTCTTAAAACTTCATAAAATACTTAAATTCACTGTCAGCATCAAATTTCACTATAGTTCATTAACTTCAATTCACATTTCTTCCTTTCCCCCAATACTGTAAATTGAAACAGTCTAATTGAATAATGTGGCTCATTTTTACAAGCAGAGATATCAGGGAACATTTGGGGGACTCTATACTTCAACTTCTAAACTCTGCATACTTATTGTAGGTTATTACTTTCATTTCTGGTTACCAGAAGAACGAGAAAGGGGGAGAAACTCTTTGTTGAAAAACAATTTTCCCAATGATGGTTTTGTTAGGAATACATAAATTGTGTCTTTTTTAATTAATAAACTTCATTCCCTAGGGAATTTTTAAGTTCACAGCATCATTGAGAGGAACGTACAAAGAGTTCCCATATACCACCTGTGCCCACGCCCACAACTTCTCAAACTACTGTCATCCTTCACTATAACGTACATGTGTTACAAATGATAAACTGCTTGGATATATTTCCTATGTTTTTGAATAACTATTTATGAATAGTCTCCCAGAAAATTATTGACCTTACTGAGATGGGTTTTAATATAAATTAAAAGCCCAAGTCTTTCCTTCAATCTTCAATGTAAACTTGAGGCAAGGATGTACCTTAAGATGACATGAACAAATTCATTTCTCCAATAGTACACAGGCTCTCCTGACCACAAAAGGGATAAATCATGATTGAGACATTTAACAGTAAATTCACTGGCAAAGGTGCTAAAATGTCTCTTTTTTTTTTAATTTTTTTTAGTGTTTATTTACTTTTTGAGAGAGAGTTGGGGGGAGAGAGTGCAAGTGGGGAAGGGGCAGAGAGAGGGAGAGAGAATCCCAAATGTTGTCAGCACAGAGCCCAACACACAGGGTTCCATCTTAGAAGCAGTAAAATACTGTATTCAAGACCTGCACTGAAATTACAAGTGGGTTGCTTAACCAACTGAGCCACCCAGGTGCCCCTAAAATTATGTCTTGAGCATGAGGACTCACTACAGTTAATAGTGTTAACTACCATGCTCATGATATGTTCTAATTTTCAAGACAAAAAAGATTTCTGTTAAATATTGCAAAACTCAACTTAGTTCTTTGTGCTTGCACAATGTTACAATGTTAGAGTTAAGTTCTGAATTAAGTCAGGTGTTATCACTACTTATCACAGGAAAACCATATCTAACATGCTTGCTAATTTTGCAGATTTTTCTGTACAAAGAAATAACAAATTTGTGCTTCTGAAAGTTATATAGGCTTCAGTGTATAAAAGTATTTTGTTCATATCAAAATTCTCACTTCAAAAATCATGGCTAAAGTAGAGATGTAATATAAATATAGATACAGATATTCACAAGATGCAATAATCAATAGTAACCACAACAAACTATCTAACTCTTTTATGCTTTTTGTCATAGAGATCTCTTCTTTAGTGGACCATTTCTGCTTATACTTATAAATTATTTTACTAGCTAAAACACATAACTTCTGCTCTACTAATGGACAATCTTTATAAAATCAAAATCTATAAAACAACTTGATGCCTACTTTTTTTCAGTCACAGGACTTCCAATTCTGGCCCAAAAATGAATTTTAAAAAAACTGAATTTACAATATCAACTAAAAACATAGGAACCTAAAGAAAATATTTGAAACAAAGGTTTTAAAGACATTGGACACTGGGCTATGAAGAAGACATGAGAAACAAGATTCTGTCTGTGACTGTCCCTATTGATTTCCTTGAGAGAGTTTTCAGGCTGGTGCACAGACATGGGAACCTGGGGGTGAGTCCAGAACGTTCCTTGAAATGAGGAGACATATCTGATAGACCAGGAAAACAAAATCTCACAGGGAAGAGTATCAAAAGCGAAGAGATATGTACAAGAAAACTCCAGAGATTTACGTGAAGATTTCATTCAGTGCTAAGCAGAGTATGAATGGGATGAGACTACCAGAAGATGGTGGGGGAGGAGAGGGAAGTCAACAGAAAGATTAAAGAGAACAAGAATAGACACCCACAAAGGACTGAGAATACCACCTGTTATCAAGAGCCAGACTGTAAAACCTCATAATTCATGGGGGCATTGGGTAGAAAATTAAGAACAGTCTTACCTCAGATATAGAAAATAATTATTCCTAGGCTAAATGTTACTCTGGTACTGACTAATAAATACCAAAAACAAAATGTGAAAGGATCAAACTGTAATAATTAAACCAAATAATTTAACCACATTCCAGAAAAAAACTAGACTCTAAGAAATAAAAACTTTTCAAGCACACAACAAGGTAAAACATCGCAATGTCTGGCATCCAATCAAGAATTAGCAGGCATAAAAAGAATTGCCAAAATAACTAAACATAATGAGGGGAAAAAGTGATAAATCAAAACAGACTCAGTGCTAACACAGATGATGGAATTAGCATACAAGAACATTAAAATGGATATTATAATTGCATTCCATGTGTTCATAAAACTGTAAGATTGAACATGCTATGTAAGACCTTGAACATATAAAAAAGACCAAAGTGAATTTATGATTAAAACTACAGAGAGCTGGGGCACCTGGGTGGCGCAGTCGTTGAGTGTCCCACTTTAGCTCAGGTCCTGTCATGGTTCATAAGTTCAAGCCCCACGATGGGCTCTATACTGACAGCTCAGAGCCTGGAGTCAGCTTCAGATTCCGTGTCTCCCTTTCTATCTGCCCCTCCCCTGCTTGTACTCTGTCTCTATCTTTTTCTCAAAAATAAATAAACATTTTTTAAAAAATGTTAACTACAATGAGATTAATGAGATGAGATAAAACTACCATATCTGAGAGTAAATACACACTTGGTAAAATTAATAGCAGATTACACATTGCAGAAGAAAATATTAGTGAACTTAAAAATGGAGCAATATAAAGGATCTCACTGCTCACTTTGGCAGTACATGTATTAAAATTGGAATAACAGAGAGAAGATTAGCATAACCACCCCTGCATAAAGACAACATATAAATTTGTGTAGTATTTCATATTGTTAAAAAGATTCATAAGTACAGGAGTGCCTGGGTGCCTCAGTTAGTTAAGCATCCGACTCTTGATCTCAGCTCAGGTCTCACGGTTTCGGAGTTTGAGCCTACATCAGGCTCTGTGCTAACACCGTGGAGCCTGCCTGGGAGTCTCTCTCTCCAATCTCTCTGCCCCTCCCCCACTCACACTGTACTGCCCCTCAAAATAAATACACATTTAAAAAAATTTTTTTAAAGATTCATTAAGTACAGAGTACAAACTGGTAGATGCAGAGGAAAATGAGTGGGGGGGGTGAATGAAATCGGTGAGGGGGATCAAGAGGTACAATCTTATCAGTTACAAATCCCCCCATTAGTCATGGGGATGAAACGTAAAACATAGGAAATATAATCAATAACACTGTAATAACATTGTATGGTGACAGGTGGCAACTACACTTACATGGTGAACACTGTGTAATGTACAGGACTGTCAAATTCCTATGTTGTATACCTGAAATTAACATAACACTGTATGTCAATTATTCTTCAGGTCGAAAAATAAAATTAAAAAACTAATCCCAGATGAAACTCAGAAAAAAAAATTTAAGACTTAAAAATGAACAGAGCATCAATGACCTGTGAGACAATATTAAGTGGCATAATATAGGTACAATTAGAGTCTTCAAAGAAGGGGGAAAGAGGACAAAAAAGATATCAGAAGAAATAATGGCTTAAAAATCTCCGAATTTGACATTAACTAAAGATGTCAAGTTTAACAAAAACTAAGCACAAGAAACATGAAGAAAAGTACAAAAGAATGCATCATGATCTAATTGCTCAATAACAGTGATAAAGAGAAAGTCTTATAAGCACCAGGAGAGGGGCACCTGAGTGGTTCAGTCGGTTAAGCATCTAACTTCAGCTCAGACCATGATTTCGTGGTTCACAGGTTCGAGACCCACAACGGGCTCTGTGCTGACAGCTCAGAGCCTGGGGTCTGCTTTGGATTCTGTGTCTCCCTCTCTCTCTGCCCCTTCCCTGCTCACACTCTGTCTCTGTCTCTGACTCTCTCTCTCTGTCAAAAATAAAAATAAATACACTTTTTTTAAAAAAAAGCACTAGGAGGGGCGCCTGGGTGTCTCAGTCAGTTAAGCGTCCGACTTCAGCTCAGGTCATAATCTCACGGTTCGTGGGTTCAAGCCCCAAGTCGGGCCTTGTGCTGACAGCCAGCTCAGAGCCTGGAGCCTGTATCGGATTCTGTGTCTTCCTCTCTCTCTGATCCTCCCTTGTTCATGCTGTCTCTCTCTCTCATAAATAATAAAAAACATTAAAAAAATATTTTTAAAAAAGCACTAAACATTTAAAAAAGGAGAAAAAGACACATTACACAGAGAAGAACAAAAATAAGTACAACAGATTTCATATCAGAGACAATGCAATAACTCTAAATTATTTCAAGAAATACTTTAAAGTATTTTAGTACTGTCAACTTAGGATTCTATGCCCAAACTACTTCTCAAAAAGGAGATGTAATAAATATTTTTTCATTCAGACATATAAAAACTGAAATAATTCTTTTATAAGAGACTTGCACTGTAACAAATGTTAAATGAAGCCCTCCAAGCTCCTGAAAATGTTATCAGATGAAAATGATAATTACACAAAGGAATGTAAACATACAAGAAATGGTCATTTTGTGAGCCTATAGAACATTTTTCCTACTATTATTTAAATGTTTTTAAAAGAAAGTGATTAAAAAAACAATAAGAATGTAGTAAGGGATTTACAGCATTTATATATCAAAGAAACATATGACAACCATATCTCACAAATGCCAAAAGGGAAAAATACTATTGAAATAGTCTTATGCTATATGTGAAGTGATGTAACTATTGCCTGAGGCAGACTATGATAAGTTTTAGAAGTGTGTATAAAAAATAAAGCAACTTTTGCATGGTACAGTAAAGAATTACATTATCAAGACATTAAAGAAGATAAAATAGGATCACTAAAATAATTAATTAATATTAATTAATAATAAATAGTCAAACAAAAAGGCCAAAAAGAAGAAAGTTGACCAGTGGAGGAGAAATGACAGGAAAAATGAAAAACAAATAATACGTAGCAAGATGGCAGATTTAAAGCTCATTATATCAAAAAGACACATTAAAATATAACTGGTATGAAGAACCCAAATTAAAAGATAGATCATTAGATAAACAGTAAGATTCAACCATACCCACTTATAAGAAACTCACTTCAAATATCAAGACAGAGTAGTTCATAAAATTAATACAATGTGAAAAGATACAGCACAGTAACATTGGTAACAAGAAAGCTGGCATGGCTATAGCAACAACAAAGTAAATTTCAGAGCAAAATATTTCACCAGGGATAATGAAGGTCTCTTCATCATAATAAAGGTGTCAGCTCATCAAGTAGACCTAATAACAGACTTTCAAAATTCTTAAAACAGAAACTGACCCAACAACAAGGAGAAACAGGCAAAGCTACAAAATTATATTGAGATATATCATATTTCAACTTTCTTTTCTCAAAAATGGACAGAAAACACATAAAAATTCAGTAAGTATACAGAAGAGATGGAAAGCACTACCAACCAGTTTGACTTAATTGATATTTATAGAACATTTCATCCAGTAAGAGAAGAATACACATTCCTTTTTCTTTTCCTTGAGAGAGACAGAAAGAGAGAGAGAGAGAGACAAAGAGAGAATTCAAGTAAGGAGGGGAGAGAGAGAGAGAATCCCAAGTAGGCTCCATGCTCAGCACAGAGCCCCAAGCGGGGCTCAATCCCATGACTCTGGGATCATGACCTGAACCGAGATAAGAGTGACGTTTAACTGACTGCACCCCCCAGGTGTCCCTCTGAGAAGAATATACATTCTATTCAGTTTCACAGGAAACAGTTAGCAAGAGAGATCATACTCTTAAAGATAAAACAAGTTTGAATAAATTGAAAATGATCAGAGTCATACAAACTATATTCTCAAACCCCAATGCAACTAAGACCAAAGTAGAAGAACTATACCTGGAAAACACTAAATATAGGGAAACTAAACAACATGAACCTAAATAATCCCTGCATCAAAAAAGAAATAAAAGTGGACAAGAGAAATGAAAAGAGACTACATTTTTCCCTAGTTTTATTGAAATACAATTGTCACACAGAACTGTGTAAATTTAAGGTGTACAGCATAATAATTTGATGAAAAGGATTTTTGGAACTGTAGGAAAACAGAAATGCAATACATAATTTGTGAGATGCCACTAAGAAAGTGATTAGAGAGAAATGCCACAGGACTCAATGCCTACATTACAAAGAATAAAGGTCACAACATAGTGACATCAGCTTCTACCTTAAAAACTAAAAAACACAAAAACAACAACAGCAAAACACCCAGAACAAATAAACCCAAATTAGGCAAAAGAAAGAATATAATAAAGATCAGGATGGAAATCAATTTAAAAAATTAGAGCAGGAGAAAAATATCAATAAAATCAAGAAATGGTTTTGAAAAGGTGAAAAAAATTCAGAAGCTTAGGGCTGAACTGATCAGAAATAAAAGAATAAATTACAAAAATTGAGAGAGCTGAAACTGCTACAGATTCTAAATATATTTAAAGATTAAAAAAGGAATATCATGAACAACTTTCAATAAATATGACAATTTACTGAAATGGATAAGTTCCTTGTAAAGCACAAACTACCAAAGCTCACTCAGGAAAAAAAGAAAAAGAAACAAAAAAGAAAACCTGAATAGTCCAGTATCTATTAAAGATACTGATTTATAGTTAAAATCTACCCACAAGAACAACTCCAGACCCATATCACTCTGCTGGTGAATTCTATCAAACATTTAAAGAACAAATAATACCAACTACACACACACACACACACACACACACACACACACACCACACTATAGAAAAGGAAATATTTTCCAACTTATTTATGAGTTTAGCATTACTCTGATCCCAAAACCAAAAACCAAACAAAAAGAAAAAAAAAACCTACAAGCCAATTTGCCTGATGAATATAGATGTAAAGACTCCTTACAAAATGTTAGCCACTAGAATCCAAATTATTTTGTAGACAGAATAATATACAAAAACCGAGGACGGTTTGTGCTGTGAATGCAATCTTGATTTAATATTCAAACATCAGGGGCATCTGAGTGGCTCAGTCAGTTGAGCGTCCAACTCTGGATTTCAGCTCAGGTCATGGTCTCATGACCATGGGATTGAACGCCACATGAGGCTCTCTGCTGACAAAGCGATGCCTGATTGGGATTCTCTCTCTGCCCCGCCCTCCTTGTGTTTCTCTCTCTCTCTCTCAATAAATAAGTAAACTTTTAAAAACTTCAAATATCAATCTATATAATTTAGAATGTTGATACAGTAAGAAAAAATACTGCTATTTCGATACACTCAGAAAAAGTCTTTGATAAAATGCAAGATGCATTAATGATAAAAACTCTCACCACATTATGAATAGTAGGCAAATTCCTCAGAGTGATGAAAACCATCTTTAAAAAACAAGTCTGACACTAATAAGTCTGACTGCTTTCAGTTTAAGATTGGGAAGGAGGCAAGGACATTCATTATTACCACTTATATACAACACTCTGGAGGTCAGAGCCAATGCAATAAAAGAAGCAAATAATTTAAAAAGCAAATAAATAATGAAAAGAAAAAACGGTCTTTGCATAGAAATGCTATGCTTATTTATGCAGAAATTAACAGAGAATCTACAAAATAAGTACTAAAAGTAATAAGTGAAATTAGCAAGGTCATGGGATACAAATTACCATATTAGAAACCAAATGAATTTTTATATGTTAGTGAACAAAAAAATTGAGCAATGAAATTTAAAAATCAATTCCATACACAGTAGCAACAAAAACCATTAGAATATTTATTATCAATTCAAAGACAGGATATCCAGATGTATACACTAAAAAATAGAAAATATTATTGAGCACAAATAAAGATGACCTAAATAAATGGAGTGACATGTCATGCTCATGTGTTGTAAGACTCCATGTTGCTTAAAAGGTCCTCTTCCCTAAGTTGATCTATACATTGAGTACAACCCAAATCAAACATTCAGTGGTAGCGGCAATTTTTTGTGTGCAGAAAATGACAAATGATCTTAAAGTTCTTATTAAAATGGAAGGAATCTAGAATAACCAAAGATGTTTTAAGATAAGGAGAACAAAGCTTAAGGACTTACCCTCCCTGATTTCATGACTAACTATAGTAATCAATCCATTTGAGTACTGGCAAAGAAATAAACATATCCTTAACAGAAGATTCACAAACAGTTACATAAATACACATTCAAATGATGTGAAATCAATGTGTCAACAAAATTCACTGGAGAAATAAATGTTTTTTCAACAAATGGTACTGGATCAGTTGGTTTAATGAGTTACCATTACAGACACAAGAAAAACTAAAATTAGGAAGACCAACTGTAACAAGTGTTGAGGAAGATGTACAACAACTGCAAGTTGCATACACTACTAGTGGGAAGTATTCCATGGACAACTGCTCTCACAGAGTGAATGTCTGTTTCCCCACCGCAAATTCCTTTGGTGAAATCCCAGCTCCCAATAGGATGGCACCAGGCAGTGGGGGGCCTCGGGAGATGATTAGGTCATGAGAGCAGAGCCCTCATGAATGGGATTTGTGCCCTTATAAAAAGGACCCAGAAGAGCTCTGTTCTACTCTTTCCCCCATGTGAGGACACAAGAAGAGACAGGCATTCCAACCTAGACAAGGGTAGTCACCAGAACCCAACAATACTGCCATCTTGATCTTGGACTTCTAACTTCCAGAACTATGAGACATAAATGTCTGTTTATAAGTCACTTGGTCTATGGTACTTAGTGATAACAGCCCCAACTGGCTGAGTCAACTACTTTGGAAAGTCTTTTTAGGTTTATTAAAAAGTTAAAGCCATTCCACACTTCAGTGTTCAGAGAAGAGACACGCAAGCAGAAGTCCACACAAACATGTGAATATTGAGAACAGCTTTACGGGAATCGCCCAAAACTGGCAACAAATCAAATGGTCATCAGCAGGAGAATGGAGATATATATATCCATATATATATAATAGTATATACGTTACATAATGAAACACTATTCCACAACAACAAAAATGACCTATTGATACAGAATGTGTAAATCTCAAAATAATTACACTTCGTGAAAGGAACCAAACAAAAGGAGTATATTCTGTATGATTCCATCAATCTACAATTCTAGAAAGTGAAAACTAATTTATAGTGACATAAAGGAAATATATGGTGCCTGAACAGAGGCATGGAACAAAGAATAGGTTACAAATGGACACAAGGAAAACTCATAGGTAGTTTATTACCTTGATTGTCATGATGGTGTCATGGTATATACATATATCAAAACATCAAATTACATAATTTTAAAATGTGCAGTGCATTGAACATCAATTATACTTCAACAAAGTAGTGAAAAAAACAGTAAAAGGGTAAAAATAAAAATAAAAACTTAAAGGAGAATAATTTTCAGCCTAATATCCAGGCAAGGTTAAAAAAATAAAGATAGTCCATATTATAGAAGTTTTCCAAAATAGACTAATGATATTAATTCATATTTTAGGCACCCACAGCCTTGCTACTAATGCTACTCATAGATAACTAACTTCTGATGAAGAATTTAGGAACTATCAAAAGTACCATACAAAGAATATATGCGCAGGGTACCTACATAACTATTAGCAGACATCATTTCTGTCACGTAAAGGAAGATTTGTTTATACATCTGCATCCCGAAACATGACCCTATCAGGAGGAAGTGGAGATGGGAGACATGAACTCATAAAGCCCCACTCAGTGCATATGTCCATATCCCACTAATGATCATCATTGAGAATCTCCACACTTCACCCATACCTGAGCATTATTTCACAGGTAACCATGTACGTTCTCTTACTCCAAACACAACAGATTAACTAGTTTTTGCTTTTTTTTTTTTCTTGTTAATCTGTTTGGGAAAGATGCCTCTAGTTTCCCTTTGCTTAAGTTTATTAAATGCTATATTTTTCAAAAGAAATACTTTCAATGAACGAATGAATAGAAAGGCTTCAAGTTAATTTTATTACATAGGCTATTTGTCACTTAAGTTCACTGTTATTATCTAGCAACTCTGAATGTTCACAAAAAATGTCAGCAACTCCCTTCAATGTTTTCTGTCAAATTACTAAATACTTCCTTTTAAAATTACAGACACATCAAAAGCTTATCTTTATCTGCTTTGAGCTGTAAAAGACATTAATTTATTTTCTCCCAGAGAAAGGGAATATGTGCTGAGTGGGCAGTTGTTACCCTTCAACTACACTGCTATAGAGGATCGTATTACGACACTGATTAACAGTAATTAAGTTATTTGAGAAACTAACCGACTGCAGTTTTGTTCTAAAATCAGCATAGACCTAAAGTGCTAATTATTTCCACTACGCCTAACAGCAATTCCAAAGGCTCTAACTGCAATCAAAGAGCATATGTAATGAACTTGCCAAACAGACACTTTTATGATGCATATTAAATGCAAGGAAAATATGAGCATTGGAAACTTAAAAGAAATTAACACAGGGAACACTGCAAGTTAAGGGTCCCCACACTATTGCTGATTTTCACATTTCACATTTGTCAGATTAAAGAAATGAAGTTAAGTATTGCTTAGCTATGCAAAAGCAAGTGAGGAGCTTGAGAGGAACATACAAATCTGTGGACACAAAACTCAATAAAATACATAATTATTAATTGTGAGATGAGTTATAATTAGAAACATTAGAGGAGTACTTATTACAAGAACTGATGGATGATTGCTAAGTTCTAGACTTTGCTTAAGAGCTGTTGGTAAATCCACATTGCTTCCAGGATTCTCTGGACAACCCCGGAAATCAACAGAGACACAGGTTCAATGGAAGCACAGGATTTGAGGTCACACAACACCGGAAAGTCTGGCCTGACTCATTTACGTATTATGTGATACAAGGCAAGTTACTTAGCCTCTCAGAGCCTCGGCTTCCCCCCTGCCCCCATATAAAATAGGAATAATAATAGTACCTATCCTCATAGGACTCAAATAAAGACTAAATGAAATACCATGCATGTGAAACACCTTACATAATACTTGACACGTAGGACTAAATAAATGGTACCCACCATTATGAAAGTCACATACTTTTTTCAAAATACAGAAACACACTGCTGAGCCTAATAAAGAAGATGACTAGACTTTCTGGATCCGCTTGATATTCCACAATACTGAAAAACTTAAGATACAAATGATCAATTCAACAACTATTTTTATCATTTTCACTCACTTAGAAAAATTATTAGTTCTTAAACTTTTTTGTAGTCCAAAAGCAGGACACTTTGCACAAACTAAGTCCTCAGACAGTCGGGTGGATTGCATTCCAAACAAATCATAATTCATCCATTCTCTAAAAATAACTATTGTTCGACAATTTTGGAATTCTTTTAGAAGGGAAATATGCATAGGATACTGCAAAAATATCTTTTACAGGTATCTGGTAATTTACTGGAAATTAAGAGATATATATGAAAAAAAGGTTGGGAATTCTATAATTCTATCTGTTTAAGCACAAATACACATTTAGACATAAAACATTTTTGATTCCTCCACTTTGTTCATCCTCACATCCAATTAGAAGCTCATAAATATCTCAGACTCCACTCACTGCTCTTTAACTCCACTTTGCCACTTTCTAGGGCAGGAGCCATGATTTCTCCCCTACATCTCTATGGTGCCCCCTATCTAGTCTTCCCTCCTTCATTTCTCTCTCCCATATCAATTTTATGCATGACAGTTAGTGTTATCTTTCTAAAATGCATGTCACTTTTCTCCTTAAAACCCTAAGGGGCAGCTATTTCCTTCAGTTAAGACTTCCAAAACATTAGCATGGCACGTAAGGCCTCCCTGGTAAGGTCCTCTATGCTTATCTCTTCAACTTCTCTACAGCCACTCACCACTCCCACGCACTGCCCCCAATAAAAACGACTCTACTGTTCAATTAGACTGCCTTAATTCCTCAAGCACACTATTCTTTCTAGCACACTCCTTTCTTCCATCTGGAGCACTCTTTTTCTTCTTCGTCATCTGGTTAACTCCTACACATCTTTTAGGTCTAGGCTGGAGTGATTACTTTAAAAAAATTTTTTTAAATACCTCTCCAGATTCCCTAAGTTTGGATTAGGTCCTTTCTTACAAATGAAAATAGTAATCTACACTTCATTTATTCTCTCAAGAAATGTTTGTTGAGTACCTACTATTTAAAGGCTCTGTTCAAGGCAGTGAGATTCAGTAATATAGAAAACGCTCAAGCTCCCCAAGAACTTATATCATAATGGAGTAGGCATAAAATTTAAAAATAATGAACAGATATTAATGGTAATATATTATATTAATAAGTGCCTTAAAGAAAAAGGAAATTAGAATAAGGGGAATGGGATGTGGCAAATTGAGGTAGGAGGTTTTCTGATAGGATGCCAGGGGAGGTTCAGAGAGAAGATGACATTTGAACAGAGACTTAGAAGAGGTGAGGGCATAAGCCAAGTGAATTCTGAGGAAAGGACGCTGCATGCAATGGGAAGAGCAGCAGATGACATGGCCCTCAGATGGTGAAGGGCTTAGTGGTTTGCCCTACTTAGGAACAGCAAGAAAGCTAGTGAGGCTGGAGCAGAGTAAGGAAAGAGAAGAGATGAGATCACTGGGAAAATAGGGGGAGGGCAGATCATTCCAGGCCATGGAAGCACTACAAGGCCTTTAGAAACTTCGCTATATGAGATGGAAAGCCAACGGAAGCTTTGAGGGGAGTACATGAGGGCCACCTACCCTAACTTGCGTGATAAGAGTAGAGCACAGGGGCAGCTGTAGAAGCAAAGAGCCATGCTAGCTGGGTGTAATACACAGTATGAGAGTGGATGGTGGTTTAGACTAGACTCCAAGGATCAAGGAGCATCAGATTTTGGATATATTTTAAAGGTAGGACTAACAGAATTTACTAAGAGATGGAACATGAAAGATGAAAATCAAGGAGGTCTCCAAGTTTTTTTCTCTGAGCAACTAGATGAACAGAATTTCTGTTACTAAAATAAAGAATGGTACAAAAGAAGGAGGTAGCATGGGAAAGCAGATAATTGACTAGCCAGCATACCCTACAGTCATTCGAATGAGGACCTCAATGATGCAGGTACATAAACCAATCTGTACTTTAAGGGAAAGGGAGAAAGATTCAGGATGTAGATATTCATTGGTGAGTCACTGACACCTTATGTGTCATTACCAGGGCAGGAATGGCAATTGAAAAGAGAATCAAGCCCAGGGACCAAGGCCCTCATTTGGGAAGATGGAGAGAAACTAGCAAAAGAACCTGAGAATACAAGAGTGGTAAAATAAATATAAACAGAGAGTGATAAGCTGAAAGCTAATGAAGAAAAGTGCTTTTCTAATTAGGAGAGCTCAATCACTGTGCCAAATGAACTTGACAGGTCAAGTAAGGAAACACTAAGAAGTAACCACTTAATTTGGCAACATGGAGGACATTGCTGATACTTAGATATTTTGATGGAAACATAGGGTCAAAACATGATTATATAGGATTTAGGAAAGAACAGGAGAGGAAGCGTTTTCAAATAATTTTCCCATAGGAGAGCCACAGAGATAAGGAGCATGACTGGAAAAAAATAGGGGTTCAAGAGAGAGTTTCTTTTTAAATAAGAGACTTATCTGTGTGCCAACTAGAATAAATTACTATTCATTAGCAACATGACCATTTACAATATTTGCCAAACAGCTTACTAATATCCAACATTTTCTGGTCTGCCAAAAATGCAAGAATATTCTGTAATCAACCTTCAATGATAAAAGGGTTCATTTGCAAAACAGTAGTAAATCAAAGCACAACAAAGAGACCACCAACCTATGAGTTGTTTCAAACACTTGTATCTGTATTATTTAACAGACGGGTTAAACAGTTCATTTTCAAATATTAAAGGCAATATATTCACAGATTTCACTTCTGCTACAATTCTCTTCAAAGTTGAATGAAGAACAGATTCAGTATATTTGTCTTCCATAGTGATTTTATTATTATCTACATCAATACCTAAGGGAGAGAAAGAGATCAATGGACAAAGAGAACAGAGAGATGAACATTTGTTTACCTTTGGCTGTATAATGTTTTGTTCTTTCAAGTGATTTCCTGGTGATTAAGGTAAAATTTTGATAGAGCAGTAGAAATGTTTCTCTGAGAGCCTATACACTGCTTCTTCTAGGATAAGGGTGAAAAGCAACAAGGGACATCTGGGACTGGGAATTATTCAGCTAGTAGAACTACAGAATGTCAACCATAACCCAACAACAATTACCAATTAGCTTGGCATCTCTTCTTTTCACAAAGCCTCTGATTGCATAGTATCATCCTCATATCAAAACTAAGGAAACTGATACTTGGAGAGAATTGATAGTCCGACAAATGCCTCCAATTTATTAAGACACAAAGCTGGAGATTCAAAATCAGGACTGCTCAGTTCCAGAACATACCTCCTTCCAATATGCCACGGTGCTTCTCTACTACCAATTTTCTGCAATTATGTAGGTCAAATCTATGTACAATCCTGAAAGACTCTCTCCCTTCATATCTTTCCCTTCTACCCATAATTTCCTAAAAACTATTCCACCATGACTGCAGATAAATACTATATATACCAACCCCTAATAATAAATATCTGCCCTTCTCCATCTCCATTGCCTTGAAGAGTACAGACAAAAGGCAACTCTGCCTCATGCTTCACCCACACCCAACAGTGATGCCTAAAAATGATACAACATATAAATTAGAGTTCTTATTAGTATGTTCTTTGTGTTTATTCTGAAATTATCTTTCTTACACAATTGTATTCTGAGAAAATGTAAATGTTAAACATTAACAAGCATTACACTGCTGTTACAATAAAAGACATTTTTTGATATTGGTGACGAGAGAAGTTTGAGAAGTGGGAAAAGGAAGGTCTGAGTGGAGTCTTTTATAGACATATAAAATTTAAATGACAGAGCCCTTCAAAATCCTGCCAGAACGTAAATTCTTGAGTGTATGAAAGACTAAAAGCTTCATCTGTATAAAACTGACAAAATACATCAGATTTTAATTGGCAGTAGGGTGATAATGGAAAGGAGATGTGGCTTAATTGGAGTTCTCTCTGTGAAAGGACAGAACTTACTAGTGTCATTTTAATTATTTCTAGCCATTAATCCTGCAATCATCTATTACTTTCCCCATATATTACATTGGGAAGCACTCCCTGCTGCAAATGCTGTGATATTTAAAAAGCAAATGCCCAGTGAAAACACGAAGACCCAGACTAGATTCATTGCCTCAGTAACTGCCCTGGAGAACCATAAACTGACTTTTAAATCATGAATGGTCAGGATGGAGAATATGGCTGCTTTAATTATTAACAATACACAGTCTTGATTCAGACAACCATTGTACCATCACTCAAAGCTGTTGCATTAATTAATTAAATAGCTAATGTGATGCTTAAGATGTTTCCCTTTAATATGAATCTTTGATTATTCCCACACTGTTCTGACATGGCGGGATGAAACATATCACTGAAAACATACTACAATAATGGCCACTTGTAGTGACTGCCTTAATGACAGGTTTTCCCAAAATAGGAAGTACTACCAGAGAAAGACTTAGTCGTGAGCCTTCTGTTAACCATTTCATACATAAGACATAGTAATTAGTTTTCCTTTCCTTTTGATTTTTCGAGGACCCACAGACTCCATAGTTTTACTATTTTAATTGTTACTGCATGTAACTACATAGGATGTGTAAGGGATTTTCACGCTCACTAATCTGAGTAAGAAAATAATCCACACTGCAGTTCACACATTTATCTAATCTCAGGATTCCTATTTTACGTACCCCTTTTTCAGAAGTTTACTTTCAATCTACAAACACTTAAATTTATACATTTAGCCATTTTGAAAGGTAAATTCATCCAATCAGTATTTCATCTCCAACATAATTTCTAAGCATTATGCTATAAACTTGAAATAAATAAGGGAACCATTACAATACAGCCCGGTTAATTCCAAAAAATATATTTTAGTGAGAGTCAAATGTAGGCTCAAAATTGTAATTACCTTAATTTTTCAAGTTCCCTCTCATTCTTTGTGTTCTTTTGGTAGAGATTTCCACACTGCAGCAATACTCTCCTATTAAATTAAAAACTAATGTTTACTACATTGCATAGAGTTGACTGATTTTCCCAAGGGCTTCACAAGTAAAATGTATTCCACTGTCTTCACACTATAGCAGATTACCAAATATAAATTGTTGATGGTCATTAGAGATTCTTTTGGGATGGAGGGCACACAACATTGAATTAAAAACACATTGGCTAGAACCCTATCTAAATAAAACTATCCTCAACCATTAATGTTGTCTATGAACTCTACTCTTAGGGGGAAAATATAAGGAATTTAATATTTTTAATATTAACTAATTAAAAATTTAATTACTTTTTAATAACCAATTTCCAAGATATGGGTTGGTATCATTACAAATTCAACCGAATCTCCTATGTGTGTGGTCTCCTAGAATAAGAACAAATACCTAGACATGAAGTTTACATGCTGAAAAATCTTCACTGGAAGCAAAAGTGAGTTATACTCAGGGAATCAAAGCATAAAAATGAAATCATCCTACAGAAATTTTCTACCACCAGGACTGAAGACAAGGAAGAGATTTCTGGCCAACCAAGCACAACCAGAGATTACAATAATAATTAGGGGTGTGTTCTGGAGTCCAACACCAGGTTCAAAGTCTGAACCAGTACTTGTTAGTTATTCAAACTTAGATTATAAACTTCCCTCTGCAGCAATCTCTTCATTTGTGAAAGAGGATATAATTATCTCTATTTCATAGGATTGCTTTGAGGATTAAATGGGATAAATGTACAGCACCTACAAGTTTATAGCATATAATAAATCTTCAATAAATGTTATGTATTTATAATAGTTTTTATAAAATTTTCTTTTAAACAAACTATTCATTCTGCAGGCATTTTGACTGCTGTGATCTAATATGTGGATGTGGTACATGGCTGATCTGTACAAAATTCTTAGAATTCACACTTCTGGAAATATTAACCCATAACACTATAATGCTTTTATACATTCCAAATTTATCTTATGAATAGTGGAAACAAAATAATGAATTTTCCTAGCCTCTGGCTCCACTTCTGTTCCCAGATACAACTAATATATACTTGACATTTGAATAACACAGGTTTGAACTGCAGAAATCCAATTATACGTGAATTTTTTTTATAAATACAGTAGCTGCAAATGTATTTTCTCTTCTTTATGATTTTCTTAGCATTTTCACTAGCTTACTTGATTGTAAGAATACAGTATAAAATACATGTAACATACAAAGTATGTATTTATATTATCAGGAAGGCTTCCAGTCAACAGCAGGCTATTAAAAGTTTGGTTTGGGGGAAGTCAGAAGGTGTACATGCATTTTTTACTCCAAACAGGCTGGAACTCCTAATCCCCAGGTTATTCAAAGGTCTTCTATGATGACAGTTTCCAAATAAATTTTTTTGCTCTTCATTATCTTTAAATACTCTCTAGGCCATTGTTTGTTGCACAAATAAGGCACAAGTAAGGGAATGTTAGATTATATGTGCTGGGCATAGTTTATATTTTCACAGCTTGACTTTTTCTAATCTTTAGTCATTTATATTCTCTTTACTGCAACAAAGATAAAGTAATCTAATTAATCATGAGAAAAAGTTGACTGGAATAGGGGTATGGAGAAAGACTAAGAAAAAGTCAGACTATATTCACTATAACATATATACAAATGGATGCATATTATAAAGTGAAAGCCAAACTCTGAGAACCAGAAACCTTGCAAATAGATGACATGCCTGCGAAAGCCACAGAAGCTCACATTCACTCCAACGCACTTCATCAGACACTTAATAAACACTCAACTGTTCCATTAGTACCAGGACAATGAACAGGGAGAAAATAGAGCGTCAAGGAATACCCACTCCCACGAAATGAAATTACCAGCACACATTTGACAATTAAAAGATAAAATACTGCAGCACACAGCTGCATGAAATAGATTATTGTGTGGCCTGGAACATTCCTTCTAAGAAAGCAGGCTCAACATGCCTACTTGAATTTGCAGCCACTTGTCTGAGTTTAAATTTCTTCAATAAAAGAGACTGGATTGTGAGAATACTTTTTAAAAATCCCAAACTACAAGTGCTTAAAGAAGAGAGCGCAACCTCAGTGTCTCTCCTTATTCTATCAAAGGGGAAAAATTACATTTGAAGTTCAAAGTAGTTCTCATTTTAAATGCACAGCCTAAACGTGTATAAACTATATGCAAGTCTGCTTTTAAAGAAATGCAGTATCTGTTTCAATTAGTTACATAATGTAGTATTTGTTCTAGAGAAAAGGAATAAGTCTCTTTGACCATCTACTTTTTATTCTCTCCCTTTAAGGTTAAGTTCAATATGTACTGTTATGAGCTCCAGAACCCAATGGTTCTAATTTAACTAAGAAAGAGAAATACTGAAGAAGGTCGACCAGCATTTCTTAAAGTTAAAAAATATTTTTAAATACTGAATTCACATAGAGTTTCATGAATTATGACAGATAAAGCAAATGATGGAAAAGCATTTCTCAATGTCAGCAAGTCATTTTTTAGGGGGTTTTGATAAATTGATTGAACTAGGCAGTTTTCAAATATTATAAAATAGGGAATTGTAACTAATCTCTTCCAAAACCTCTTTTTATGTTGTACACACCAGGCTGACATGCCCAAACTCTGAGAGTTAGTAGAATAACCACAAATAGTTTTAAATCTATTCGCTCTAAAAGAGCAAAGTGACCCTCACAAGGCTTTATATAGGCAGGTTAAAAAAAATAAAAAGCAAACTGATTATCCTTCAACACGCATTGTCTTTCAGCCCACTGGTATTATATAATAAATACAGGCATTGCTGCATTTAATAAGTGATTTCTTAGTAACTGACAAGATCAAAGCCAAAATATCCCACATGTTTTGTTACTAAAAAGCAACCAAGAAGAAAAACATTTACTGGCTATTCAAGATAATTTAAGTAAAATAAGGAACGGTAATTTTCAAAGCACTAAAATTTGAAACTAAGACAATTTTTTTCTTTTTTTTTTTTTCCTTGTTTATTTACTTAGAGAGAGAGAAAGAGCATGAGCAGAGGAGGGGCAAAGAGAGAGGAAGAGAGAGGATCCTAGGCAGGCTGGGCACTGTTAACGTGGAGCCCAATGCAGGGCTTGATCCCACAAACTGTGAGATCACAACCTGACCTGAAATCAAGAGTCAGACACTTAACCGACTGAGCCACCCAGGTGCCCCAAGTTTTCTCCTGTCTATAAAGGTACTATCTCCTACTATATCCTCCCTGCCTCTTACCTTGGAATGGCCCTGGATATCAGCTGACTTTCCCATCCACTGATCAGCTCTTTGCCTTATTGGGGGAGAAAGGGGGAGGGTGCTGATTCCATGATAGGAAAAGCAGTTACTTCTTTCTCCACTTCCTGTGGGGCTTATACTTTAAGGCTCAGCTCAAAGTCCCATCTCCTCCACTGAGGCCTCCACAAATTTCCTTCTTGCCTCCTGGCCCTGAGCATAAAAGCTGATTTAATACCTTCTCTACGAATCCACAGCACCTGGCTCATGAGGATCTTCAGACACACAAAGGATGTCCTTGTATAAAGACCTTATATAAACTATTTTTGATCTGTCCAAATGGAGGGGATGATAACTGGTCATGACAATGTCACCAACTTATCTGCTTTGAGTTGCACAAAATTTGAGCCAAGGTAGGTTATGGACTGGACAGGTTAAGTGAGAGAGGAAGACAGGATAAATCTTTTTTCTTTTTTCAAGTTAGAACAAACATTTATTGAGCATGAACCTGATGCCTGAACATGAGGTAGCTATTTTATGGCTGTTAACAATTTTAACTTAAAAATAATCTTAATGTGTTAGATACCACATTACACATTTTCCTGAGTAAAAAATTGAAACTCAGAAACTCACTTGCTTTGTTGAACCCAGTGGTGAATGTGGGTTGCTGATCCAATGACTTACAGTATAAATCACCATAAGTAAAGGCTGATCTGCAGTATGACATAGCAGATTAAAAGCAAATGCAATTTTGAAAGCAACCAAGCTTAGATTTGAGTCTCAATTCTGATGTCAGTGAGCCAAGAAACTTTAGACAAGGCTTACACCCCACTCAGCCTCAGCTGCTCTAATTGTACTGTGGGACAATAATGACACCAACCTCCTAAGGAGTTCTGTGTAGGGTGTTAAATTCTGGAGACACTATTGGCACAACACAAGTAATATAATGTCAAGTGCATCTTCTTGAACTTAAACTGTTTTCTTGTAAAACTTTAAAGGAAAAGTCATTATCCTAAAAAATGATCTTAAAAAATGTGGTATATAAAGTTACCGAAGACAGGCCTTCTAACTAATTCTTACCCCATAATCTCCTTCTCACTTCTTAAACCAAATGTAAAACTGTCTCCCAGAATTAAAAGGAAGATTGGTGAGAGCAGGATGGGAATATAAGGCATGGACATCCCCTCAGAGATACAGCAAGGGATGAATTTATTCCGTTGATTTTATGGTGTTTTCTTAAGCTTCAATTTCACGTGGGGTTTAGTACTTTGCTCAGAAGGATTCCTCAGTAATCCAGAAGTTCATGCTCTCCGAATTCCATTTAATGCGCAGCCCAGAAAAGAGTTAGCTGGCCTCCCGATGCAGTTACATCACCAATGTCTCCAACTCCCACAGGAGCAAATAGGAGGACACATCAGAGGCTGCCAGCATGCCACAGGATTACTGTACCACCGAGGAATCCACAAAGTTTCACCTGGGGGATTAAAATGGTGCTGGTGCGACCACGGCAAAACCATGAAAACACTCACTGTGATGCCTGGTTGTTACCAAGAGCTCCTGAACGATGCCCTTCCATCAGCTCACGGCTCTGATCTGAAAGCATGAGAACTGTGTGGCTCTTCTTCTCCCCGGTTTCCCTATCTCCTATTTCACTAAGATTCTATGGGTAATAATGAGATCGCCTAGGGTATATATCTAAGGCTTCTTTAAAAGGAAACCATAAAATTGCACTGTTATTAAAAGATATGGTGAAACATATAAAAAAGTGGAGAATTTAAACTGAGCAAGAACTGATTTCAATAGGGCAGTGCCAAACCGATAGTGGTCAGGAGCACTCCGCCAATGGCTGCTAGGGAAAAACTTTTACAGAGAAAACACTGAAGCAAAGTAAGAAAATTGGATGGCTACAGCTGAAAGCCTAGGCAGCTGTTCATAACCTTGAGGTATTTATAGGCTGATTTTGCTTTCCTTTCCGAGATGCCATGATATTAGTGCAACATCAGTCGAACCAGGCCTCCTTGTTTAATTAATTTAACACTATTTAAAATATGTTTGTATTTTCTAGTTTTATCAGATGCGACCCAAATTAATTAATTTATTTTTTTAATGTTTATTTATTTTTGAGACAGAGCGTGCTCGCTTTGGCAGCACATATATTTTTGAGACAGAGAGACAGACCATGAGCGGGGAAGGGGCAGAGAGAGGGAGACTGAATCTGAAACAGGCTCCAGGCTGTCAGCACAGAGCCCAATGTGGGCTCCAACTCACAAATCATGAGATCATGACCTGAGCCAAAGTCAGACACTTAACTGACTGAGACACTCAGACACTCCTAGTCCCAAATTAATTTTAACAAATAAAGGGGTGCCTGGGTGGCTCAGTCGGTTAAGCATCCGACTTCGGCTCAGGTCATGATCTCACAGTTCATATGTTCGAGCCCCACATTGGGCTCTGTGCTGACAGCCAGCTCAGAGCCTGGAGCCTGCTTCAGATTCTGTGTCTTCCTCTCTCTTTGACCCTACCCTGCTCAGCTGTTTCTCTCTCTCAGAAATAAATAAAACATTTAAAAAATTTTTTTTAACAAATAAAAATGTGTAGGTTTCATGATAAATTAAAAACAGTACTTTCAATTAACAGGGAAAATGAATACATAATAAAAAATGATGGACCTTAACAGGTCTTGCTCTTTCTGTGTAATAGTAACAGAAATATTTTTATGAAGAAAACAGTCGAATGCATTCACTTTTATATCTATTTAATCATGGCCAGAGTCTTCTTTCACTGTCCACTGTTAAGTATGCATTTCTCCAAGCTCTCTTTGAAACATAAACCATGACTGGGCTAAACCCTTTCCCCTACAATTATCTGCAATATCCAAGTCAAAGTTATTCAACAGCGATCGCATTAATTATGTCTATCTGTTAGATTATTCCCACAAGTCCTATAGACATTCTTTGAAATGGACCATTCATTCTGTTTTTATGCATATTTCATTATGTTACAGAACATTTTATTAAGAAAAGCAATCATAAGGATCTACTTTTATGATAAATAACCTAATATTTATAGTCCTTCCTTTATGCTTGCTCAGTCATACTCATTTTCATAATGCCACGTGTTAGAGAACAGAAAAACTACTGCTCATCTGGACTGCTGGTCTACTACTTTCACCACATTTTACTGCTATGGTTTCCCATAGGAAAGCTATAATGATGTTGACTTATAGTTATTTATAGCATAGAAATGATCTAAAAATGACAAACTGAGTCTATTTTTTTATTTTTTATTTTTTATTTTTTTTTAAAATAGTTTATTGTCAAATTAGTTTCCACATAACACTCAGTGCTCATCCCCACAAGTGTCCTCCTCCATGCCCATCCCCCCTCCCCTCCCACATCCATCAGTCCTCAGTTTNAACTGAGTCTATTTTTGGAGCATTTTAGATGCATGATGTTTCCTGTATATTTTTTCAATGGCAGAAATAGCAAAAAATATGCATATGCATATAATAATGGATGATAACAATAGATACAATAATGAGGTATAATATGATATGTGTGTTCATGCTTGTTTATTTATTTATTTATGTATTTATTCATATACCCATGTCTTCTTAGATGCTTAAGCCAAGCTTACTAGAAGTGAAAATATGGGAGAACTTTCATTCATTTAACCAGTGTTCACTCAACTCTTAGTATGTGCCTAGCATTATTCCAAGGTCCAAAAAGAGGGATTATAAAATTGAAGACTATGACAATGAGACTACTATTAGAAAAACTCCTATAGCAGGGATGAAGAAATCACCCAAAAAGACCCTTCATATGTCCTGTAACCATAAGCAAGATGAGAGACATTCACAAAAGCAGGGATGCTATTAGAAGGATGTACCAACTGGATATTTTAGTCATTGATTAAATGTAGTAAAACTGTGCTCTAGGTTAAATGTATACAAGTTAAATGTGTTAATACCAGTTTGGGCCTGCATGCTAGTTTTTATTTACATACCTGTCTTGGTTATAACACTACCAGCTCCTTGAGAGCAAGGAGTAGGTTACTGTCTTCGCATTTCTGGTGTCTTCACAGTGCCTACACACATAGCGATGTGTTTTGAAAATGTTAGTTAAGCTGTAAGATGGACTCATTGGGATAGAGAAGACAGCATGCTTTACTTTAATATATAATTCCAGAAATAATCCTTGCAATAATACGTGCTGAAGTGCTTCTATTTATAAAGCTTATTATCTAAGTCCCTCTTTAGCAGCAAGTATAGACAACAGAGGTTGAAAACATATACTTTGATATTAAATATTACAATCAAAGAAATAAAAGATGAATTTGTTATCATAACCATAAAGGGGATAGATGCATTTCTTCATCCCTTTTAATGATAAAGAGAGGAAGAAGAACAGAATGAAGAAGTAGTATTTTCATGGCTGGCATGGTCCTAGGCACCCTGGATAATGTGCCAAAGTAACAAGAGGCCAGACGCTGTAAAAGACACCCAGCATAAAATCAGTGTAGAACCGTTCATTAGCCTGAGCGCTTGGAGACCAGATAGCCTTCTGAAGAATCATATATAATACCTTTGATCTCAAACTTTATGGTGAAAAAGTCCTTGGCCATATTAATGCCATTGCTTTTTGTCGGTGTTCCAGTGTAATCATGATGAATTTTCTTAAGATGTACACCTTTCATGTTCAGGTGCAAATAGCCTCAGATATGAATAATGCTTTGGACTAAATTGGATTTTTTATCCCATACAGGAAAGACATGCAGCTACATTATCATTCACAAGGAAGGTGCTTTTTCAAGGAATCAGCATAAAATAAAATACTGAAAATCCAGTGCAGTGTCATTTATATGGGGGAATTAGAAAGTAGCTACGTCAGCCTAAGCCACACGGCTCTAAAAACATACTGTCAGTATTTGGGATTAAGTCCGAATGTGAGAGCAGGATAGGAGAGGCATGAGCTCTAGAGGACAGGCTCCTGGAGACCCTCGGGTCTGGCTCTGAAACACTCGCTTAACATCCAGTCCCTATCTTTACAGTAGAGTTGTCTCCCATGAACAGTCTGCTTCCTAGTAATTCTATCAAACTACTAAACTACGAAAACAAGAAAACAATCGACTTTAGGATGCTTTTCCCTCCTAAACTTCATTCAAACTTAAATGTAAGAAGGATAAATCGAGTTACTTTGACAATGGAATTTTCATATGACCCTGGGATTTCAGCTTTAGAATACATGTTAGAAGACCTTTAGATTCTAAGCTTACCCAAAAGTGAAACAAATCCTCTGAGATTGGTGGTTCTCAAACTTTAAGATGCCTCAGAATCAGCTAGAGGGTGTGTTAAAACCCAAATGGCTGAGGCCCACCCCCAGGGTTTCTGGCTCAGTATGTCTGGAGAGGAGCTGGGAAATGTGCATTTCTAATAGGATCTTTGGTGACACTGATGGTGCTGGCCTGGGGGGTCACTGTTGGAGAACCACTGCCCTAGATGACAATTTTAGTCTTTGATCACTTGTAGTGGTAAGGCATCACTAATTCAGTTCAACAAATAGCTATCTCTGACTGGCACCGTATTGAAGTACACAAATAATAAGCAAAAAAATACTAATATTGAAGAGCTTCAGTCTAGTGGGAGAAATAGATATACAGACAATTTCAATATAGTAAGACAGACACAGACACAACATGTTATGAGAGCAGAAAAAGGGTCATCTTCCCATAACAGGGTTCACAAAGTCTTCCTGGAGGACATGTCACATGAACATGGCTTTGAACAAGGAAATCTGGGGAGAAAACTCCAGCAGGGGAAAAGATACCTAGAAATAGTTAGGTGCATGAAGTTTACAAACATGCAATTTTATATTATAATTATAATTAAATACAAGTTCTATTGAGTTGGCTATCAGAATTATAAAGGATCTATGTACATTTTCTTAATTTCTTTTAATAGTATTAAAAATAGCAAATATTTCACAGCATTTTACATCTCTGTTATCCCTATCTTTGTCTATTAAGTATCTCTATTATTAGAAAAATTATTTGATTATGAGGATAAACTTACCAGACATAAAGAACACCCACTGTATGAATGCCCCGATGTCCTAGAAGATTCCCTTCTACTTAAAGGGACATGAAAGTTGTTTTTATGTTACTTTCTCAAAGTGAAGCAAAAACATTTCACCTTGTTTTTAAATGAAAACAAAATAAAAGTAAAAGAGGCAAGTAGTGGGGCGCCTGGGTGGCTTAGTCGGTTAAGCGTCCAAGTTTCGCTTAGGTCATGATCTCGCGGTTCGTGGGTTCGGGCCCCGCGTCGGGCTCTGTGCTGACTGCCAGCTCGGAGCCTGGAGCCTGTTTCGGTCTGTGGCTCCCTCTCTCTCTGACCCTCCCCTGCTCACACTGTCTCTCTCTCTCTCTCTCTCTCTCCTAGAAATAAATAAAAAAAAAAAGAAAAAAGAAAAAAAAAGAGGCAAGTAGTTGCTGCCTTCCCATGGGCATCTTTAATAAGACATAATTGTGGTTACGAAGGCCCCTATGGGCCCTCAGAAGTAAAGTAATAAGGGGTACAGTATCCTGTCTGTGCAAGGTCTCTCACAAGGTAGAAAGTATGTACTGGGAAGTAGGTGACAGAATCCTACTGTCTGCAGCACCTTCCCTCAGGCTGCATCCTGCCATCCTGGAACTCCAGGGAAAGGCAAAAAGAGCCTCTTGATCTATGAATTTCAGCGTCATGGTGAAATTTCGTGTGACAGAAAACAAAAGAACAGAGAACCATTAAATGAGTGAGATGTTCTCAAGGCCTGAGAGTGACCAATGGTTAACTCAACTTATTCAAACTGAGATGATCGTAGGACTAGGGAAGAACTTGGAAAGCACGCACACAGTGTTGAGTAGGAAGACTAGATATGACACATTACACAATTCCATTTATATGAAGTTCAAAAATAGACATAACTGAACTACAGAGGTAGACATCAGAATAGTGGGCTATCTTTGGGAAGGAAGAAGGGACCATGATTGAGAGGAGCAGTAGAAGCTTCTGGGGTGTAGCGACACTTAGTCTTTTCCATGCATGGTGGCTCCATGCCTGCTATCCTTGTGATAATTCGCCGAGCTGCAAATATTTTTGTATACTTTTTCTACATGTGGGTTATATCTCATAAGAAAAGAGTTTTTAAAAATTAAAGACAACTTGTGTAAACTTCTGTGCCTTTTCCTTGGTCACAAGCTTTGCTCCTAAGTACACGTCGGAACTTCAGCTTTTATAACCCACTCGAACCCGGGCCACAGTGCGTATTACATTTTGGATGGATGATCCATTTTCCAGGGAAACAGAAAACTATTGTTTCAATTCAGACAAGACATGATTAGCACCAGAACTGCGGCAAAGATGTGGGAATAGTGAAATAGGAAAAATTCAGGAAAGTTTTCAAAATAGCCCAAATAGAACTTAGTGACCAATTAATAACAGGTTAGGGTAAGATTTTCAAATAACATCAAGATTTCAGACTTCAGTACCATGTGGCTGGTGATGCTTTTCACCTAGCTAGGGAAAATCTGGGATGCCTGTTCTCTTTTTAAGGCCATATTACCTGCTAAGCTAGAAATGTGCACAAAGGTCAAATCTCCTTTTTCAACAGAAGATTCTGGTTTTTTCTGTGCTCCTGCCTTAGCTGGGGGGTAAAACATGATCAATATCTATATAGAACTTGCAAATGTATTAGCATGATTATGGAGTGCTCACAGGAAATTTTGCTTTTTGTTTTTTACTCCAACGTAGTCCAGATTGAGGTGCTGGCACTGAGACATGAGACTAATCCAAATATGAGAATAAGGAAAGACAGATGAGAGTTGGCCACAGATCATAGGAGGAGACAAAAAAGAGGCAGTGAACAAAAAGTGTCCCTGAGACTGGATGTGAGGTCCCTCTCCCTAAAAATAGTGTTCTGCCTGAAGCCTGAAACTCCACTATTAGATATCCATTCTATGTTTAAGAATTTCCTTTCCCCCTGATGTTTTCTTTCAAAGTTCATTTTCATGAGATTAATGTAATGAGACTACCATGACTTTCATAGTTCATGGGAAAAAAATGGGATGAACATATACAAAAATTTGTGGAAAATAAAATTAATTTTAACGTTATATTTAGAATAATGCCAGAGATATAGGAAGTGTTAACTTTTGTCTCCAGTCCAAAGTTGGAAATTAGCAATTACAATAATTTTATAAAGGTCAACTGTTTTAATTTTTTGGGAGCATCATTTGAATGACTTCCTCTTTTTTTTTTTTTTTAAATTTTTTAATGTTTTATTTATTTCTAGGAGAGAGAGAGACAGCGTGAGCAGGGGAGGGTCAGAGAGAGAGGGAGTCACAGACTGAAACAGGCTCCAGGCTCTGAGCTGGCAGTCAGCACAGAGCCCGACGCGGGGCTCGAACCCACGAACCGCGAGATCATGACCTAAGCGAAAGTCGGACGCTTAACCGACTAAGCCACCCAGGCGCCCCTGAATGACTTCCTCTTTGAGGAATTTAAAGAGTGACCAACTGCCATGCTTCTGAGATTATCTGAGCAATCTCAGGTGGGAACACCAATCACTGTGCTAAATTTCTATTCATTAAAATCTGTAAGAAACTCTTAGCCAATTGGGAATAACTATTGAGAAGTCACACTGGGCCAATGTAAAGATAACAAACACCAAACTAGTTTGTACACTGGCAAAGTGAAATACACTGGCAAATTCTCTACAGGGATCTTTGATCCCTATGGAAGCAGTGTAAACTATATACAGTACCAAAATTTCTGAGACTAAAGCAATGTTCCTAAAGCTTTGCTGCATATTAGAAGCACCTGGGAGCCTTTGAAACTCCCAATGCCAGGTAAAGGCTACTTCCAATTAACTTGAATGTCTCGGGGGTAGGAACTAGGCATCAATACTTTTTTTTTAAGACACCCAGCTGATTCTAATGTGAACAAAATTTGGGAACCACTGGGGTAAACATACAATTTTATATCCACATCTGCTTAGAAAACATTAGAAGTTGTTCATTAAAAGTTTTGTTCGGGAAGGGACTGGGAATAATTCCTAGATCCCTTCCTGCCACTAATTAGGCACTAATGAAAACTACCATCCTTATCCTACTTCCTTGACAATTCAACAGTATGTGGCTTTTGGGAGAGAACATAAGCACAGAGAAATATGAGAGAGTTTGCCACTATTCAGCATTAGAAGGACTAAGTATTACAACTCTTATTCCCTTACTATCTCATCCAAAGATCAACACTTTGTGGTCAACACCCTATATGGTATTAGCTCCATGTTGTCTTATCTCTAAACTGAGGCAACCAGACCAAGGTCAAAATAAGGAGCACTGGGCTACTAACGAACTTCTGCCTGTAAGTTCAGCCTGGACTCTGAGCAGGAAGGGAGGCATGATTAACAGTAAGTAAAATGAGTCATTCCTTTCCTCTTGCTAACATCTCAAGCGCTTAATTTCTCCTCCCATCAATAATTTTATCAGGATCATGGGCTGCACTTGGGTATTCTGTTATCTTCCACTGTGCCATGGAATGCTTTATTTTGTCCTAAGTACAGCTGGCAGAGGCTTCCCAGGAGAGGCAGAGTGAGATTCCTGTTTCTTCATTTCTGGGAATATCTTCTTCAGTTAACTATTTAGTATTAAAATGCATATGTCTCTCACATGTGTTCCCTCTCTCTGACCTTTAAAATAAAATTTTATCTATAGGATCTAGTGTTGCCCCATTTATCTATCCTAGGTGGTATCTGAGATTTAAGCAAACTCATCCTATCCTCAAAAAGTTGAAGAGTTGATGAGTAAACATTAAGCATCCGCATCAAGCAAAGACAAGTATGCTTGATGCCATACAGAAACAACTGAAACCACCCACATTTTTAATAATGTAAAAATCTTACATTATTTACATTGTCAAGTAGTATGTTCCATCCCTACCAGGTATTGGAAAAAGGACCCCAGCACACACACCCTAAGATTAATAAGGGTTTCTCTTTGAAGATGACTGATAAATACCTATTACACTGCAGATGATACTGCCCACGTCTCATACACCTGACTTTAGGAAAGTTTCTGTTGTGACCTCAGCTTTATCGTTAATTCCAGGAAATTCTTCTGAATGTCTCCCTACATAAAATGGTGATGGCTCTTACTCCTTACCTTAAAGTCTGAAAATTTTAACTGGATTTCAATTACTTTGCTAACTTACATGGTCAGACTCAAAAGTGCTCGACAATCATGTGGATATCGAGTCCACAAAATGGATGTTGCATTAACACATAAAAACTTAGATGACCTCGTGATATCTCTGTTTTTCAAATGGTGAAAGATCCAAGGAAAATAACATGCTGGTTAAAGACGGGATGTCTAAAAATACTTTAAAAACCACAAATGAAAGTTGTTGGAGGAGTCCAACATGGGTAGTTTTACAACTATACTTCACATTTTATCTCAGTTAAAAATCACAAAATCTGCATTTTTATTCTGAGAAAACAACTTTTATATTTGTTGAAATAATAAATGAATGGATCATTGTCTTTAGATATATATACTGATAAGCATATTATTTTACGGCTATAAAAAGCTACTCAAATATAACTTCCAAGTACAAAAAATGTTTGTTCCAACTAACATCAAAATAAGCATGTTTACCCTGCTTTTGGTGGCATGGTTGACTTATTTTAAAATTGGGAGGAGGACATCTAGTTTTATCTCTGATATGTAAAAAGCCTAGAAGCTATCATTTCCATACTCACACACACAAAGCTGAACATACCAAAAATCAAAGACCTTTCCTAGATATTAGAGAAACTGAGGTCTTGGGGGATACTGCCACCAAGAAATCTTGGCAATACAAGTAAATTCAAAGAGACACAACCAAGATCTGCTCATCTAGAGAAGCCTCTGGAGCCAGTAACAGATAGGAACATCTAAATGCTAATTTCTTAAATTGCTGGAGGCTGACTGTGGACTACTTTCAAAGTAAGAAATTCTTGGGAGCTGGATTCTTGACAGCGAGGAGGGGGGAGGGTTACCCACAATTTGGGGGGCCTTTCCTCTGGGAAAACCAACATTCTCACAAGGAAGATCTGAGAAAGATCCTTTTGTGGCCCTGATAGAAGGAAGGGAAGGGTAGTCACTGTGAAATATGCTCAGAGCTTAACTCCACACCAAAGGCTACTCTCCAGGGGAAAGGACATTGCCAGAGCCTTATCTCAGCTGGAAAAAGAGAATTCCTCCCACTTCATCTTCCTCTGGTCTTCCTGTCTCCCCTAAGAGAAAAGAGAAGTCAACAAGAGTCAGAACTTCAATGAAATACACTGGGAATGTTGTATTCAGGGCAAGTATGTAGAGTGTGGGGAGGGGGAAGCCATACCACTGGAGAAACAAATGTGAAGATCACAGCCCTGAGACAGAGGACTCCTAAAAGACTAAGATTTAATCAAAAGATATAGAATGCTCTTCGGTCCCCAGCAGCTTACTATCATACAGGGCTCCAGTATAATACTCACAATACAATACAATATGTGATAATTGTAATACGATAGTAATCATTACAATATAATAGTACAATATGCAATGATATAATAATAACAATAATAGTGGATTACAACTCAGAGAGCAGCAAGGTACAGAGGAATACTTGGAAAAGCTTACAATCAAGAGGAGAGACAAAAACAAGGACACTAGAAGAATCTGAATTGTCTGGCACATATGGCTACAGAAAATATTAAACATGGACCAAATCCTTGCCATTTTAACAAGTGTTTCCTCTCCCTAATGGCCTATGTACCCCAGTTCCTATTACCCTAGCCAACAAGTCTGTCTTTCAAAAAAGACTCTAAGACAGGACAAAAGACAAGAGAACACAGCCTGCAGAGCCAAAGCACTCACCAGACTCAGAACTATGTCAGATGTGATACAATTGTTGGAATTAACATGAAGGGAATTTAACATAACTATAATTAATATCTTAGGTCTCTAATGTTAAAAGTGTAAAGACAACATGCAAAAATATAAGTAATGTAAGAAGTGAGATGAATCCTCTAAGAAAGAGTTAAACATAAATGGTAGAAATAAAAAACCCTGTTCCAGGAATTTAAAAAAATGCCTTTAGGGAGCATCAGTAGACGCAACAAGGCTGAGAAAACAATTAGTGACCTTAAGTATAGATTCACAGAAATGTCCCAAACTGAAATGAAAGACCAAAAAAGAAAAAAGAAAAGCAGAACATTCAAAAACTGTGGGACAGTATCAAAAATATGTTATACACACACAGGTGACCCTTGAACAATGTGGGGTTTATGGGCAGCTTCTCAAAAGCTTAACTATTAATAACCTTCTACTGACCAGAAGCCTTAGTGATAACATGGTTAATTAACATATATTTTGCATGTTATATTTATTATATACTATATTCTTACAATAAAGTAAATTAGAGTAAAGAAAATTTTATTAAGAAAATCTTGAGAAAAACATTTACAGTTCTTTTTTAATGTCAGTACAGTAAAAATATAATGATTCAACAATTCCATATATCACCCAGTGCTCATAACAATAAGTATGCTTTAATCTCCTTCACTTATTTCACCCACTCACCCCCTCTAGTAACCACCAGTTAGTTCTCTATAGCTTAGAGTCTGTTTTTGGTTTGTCCCTTTGTCTTTGTTCATTTGTTTTCTTGTTCAAATTCCACTTATGAGTGATACCATAGTATCTGTCTTTCTCTGACTGACTTATTTCACTTAGCAGAATATTATCTAGATCCATCCATGTTGTTGCAAAGGGCTATATGTAGTTGTATTGT
>NW_027533170.1:1421908-1435847 GCF_008692635.1 Crocuta crocuta
TTTTATATATATATATACACACATATATATGTGTATATATATATATATATATATATCACCCTTCTTTATCCATCCATCTATCGGTGGACACTTGGGCTGCTTCATTATTTAGCTATTGTAAAGAGTGCTGCAATAAACACAGGGGTGTGCATATCTTTTTGAATTAGCATTTTCTTATTCTTGGGATAAATATCCAGTAGTGGAATCACTGGATCATACGGTAAATTCTATTATTAACTTTTTGAGGAACCTCCATACTGTTTTCCAGAGTAGCTGCACCAGACTGCATTCCCACTAAAAATACGTCAGGGTTCCTTTTTCTCCACATCTTCACTAATACTTGGCAGTTCTTGTGATTTTGATTTTAACCATTTGGACAGGTGTGAAGTGTATCTCCTTGTGGTTCTGATGATGAGTGATGTTGAGCATTTTTTCATGTGTCTGATGGCCATCTGGATGTCTTCTATGGAGAAACGTACATTCATGTCTTCTACCCATTTTTAATTGGGATTTTGTTATTTGGATGTTGAGTTATATAAGTTCTTTATATATTTTGGATACTAACCCTTTATTGGATACGTCATTTGCAAATATCTTCTACCATTCAGTAGGTTGCCTTTTAACTTTATTGATTATTTTCTTCAGTGCGCAGAGACTTTTTATTTTGATATAGTCCAATAGGTTTGGGCGGGGGGCGTTTTGTGTTTTGTTTTTTGCTTTCTGTTTGTTTGCTTGTATTTCCCTTGTCTTAGAGACATATCTAGAAAAAATGTTGCTATGGTCGACGTCAGAGAGATTATTGCCTATCCTGTCTTCAAGGATTTTTATGGTTTCAGCTTTCATGTTTAGGTCTTTAATCCATTTTTGGTTTATTTTGTGTAAGTCATCCAGCTTCATTCTTCTGCAAGATGTTTCCCAGTTTTCCCACCATCATCCGTTGAAAAGACTGTCTTTCTTCCATTGTATATTAATCCCTTCTTTGTCAAAGATTAACTGACCATATAATTATAGGTTTATTTCTGAGTTTTCTGCTCTATTCCATTGATCTTTATGTCTATTTTTATACTGTTTTAGTTACAACTGCTTTGCAATATAACTTGAAAGGTGGAATTGTGATACCTCCAGTCTTGTTTTTCTTTTTCAAGATTGCTTTGGCTGTTTGAGGTCTTTTGTGGTTCCATACAAATCTTAGGATTATCTGTTCTAGGTCTCTGAAGAATGCTGTTGGTATTTTGATAGGGAATGCATTAAATCTGTACATTGCTTTGGGAAGTATGAACATTTTAACAATGTCTGTTCTTCCAACCCATAAGCATGGAATGTCTTTCCATTTCTTTGTGTTGTCCTGAATTTCTTTCATAGTGTTTTATAGTTTTCAGAGTACAGGCCTTTCACTTCTTTGATTAAGTTGATTCCTAGATATTTTATTGTTTTTTGTACAATGATGAATGGGATCCTTTTCTAAATTTCTCTTTCTGCCACTTCATTATTTAGTGTATAGAAATGCAATCCATTTCTGTATATTGATTTTGTATCCTGTAACCTTACTGAATTCATTTATCAGTCTTGTAGTTTTTTGGTGAAATCTTTTGGGTTTTGTATATACAGTATCATGTCATCTGAAAATAGTGAATGTTTTACCTCTTCCTTATTAATTTGGATATCTTTTATTTCTTTTTCTTGTCTGATTGTTGAGCCTATGACTTTTAGTACTATGTTGAGTCAAAGTGGTCAGATTGGATGTCTTAGTCTTGTTCCTGATTTTAGGGGAAAAGCTCTGTTTTTCATCACTGAGTATGTTAGCTGTAGGTTTTTCATGTACGGCTTTTACTTTCATGAGGTATGTTCCCTCTAAAACTACTTTGTTGTGGGTTTTTATCATGAATGGATGTTGTAATTTGTCAAATGCTTTTCCTACATATACTGAAATGATCATACGGTTCTTATCCTTTCTTTTGTTGATGGGATGTATCACATTGATTGATTTGAGAATATTGAACCACTCTTGTATCGCAAGAATAAACCCCACTTGATTGTGGTGAATGATTTTTTTAATGTACTTTTGGATTTGCTTTGCTAATCTTTTGTTGAGAATTTTTATATATATGTTCATCAGGGATACTGGCCTGTAGTTCTTTTTTTATAGTGTCTTTATCTGATTTTGTTACCAGGGTAACACAGACCTCATAGGATAAATATGAAGGATTCCTCCCTCTTCCATTTTTTTGGAATTCTTTTAGAAGAATACGTATTAACTCTTCTTTAAATGTTTGGTAGAATGGAATACTACATGGCAATGAGAAAGAATGAAATCTGGCCATTTGTAGCAAGGTGGATGGAACTCGAGGGTATTATGCTAAGTGAAATTAGTCAAGCAGAGAAAGACAGATGCCATGTTTTCACTCATTTGTGGAACAGGAGAAATTTAACAGAGAACCACAGGGGAGGGGAAGGGGAAAAAATAGTTAAGGAGAGGCAGGGAGGGAGGCAAACCATAAGAGACTCTTAAAAACTGAGAACTGATTTTATTATTTGAAGATTCTTAAATATATTATGTTTTTCAAAATATTAACAACAGTTGCTTCAGTGTGGTAGAATTAAAGGTAAATTAACCTAATTCTTTGTATTTTATGATTTACCAGATAGGAAGCTATTCCTTTTTTTTCTTGCTTAAATTCTTTTTACTTTTTTAAACTTAACATTAAGTTAACATCCCAATGATAGTAGAATGCAAAGATATCAAATATGAATAGTTACATTTTAATTTACCATATTTTCTTTATCACTTATTTTATGATTGTCAGCTAGAAGGCCTTGAGTGATAACACAAGGCAAAATTTATTTTGCTGGCATGCCCCAAAGTTGTGACTCTCAACTATTTTTAAGGTATTCTATGTTTTATATTTATAGAAAAAAAATTGAAAATATCATAGAGTAAAACATCTAAAAGGTACCACTAGAATTTAAGTGATAAAAAGTAAATTTGTCTTAAACCATACAGCTTGTAATATGTCAAAAAACAAACATAGTAGTAGTTTATTCATAACTCTGTGTATCACTAAGATGTCAAAAGAATCTGCAGTTCACTGCCTCTTACCCCATTCAGATTAGTACAACTCAGCTTCCATAATTGCTTCACATGAGCTCCACTTGTTCTCAATGTAGATAACCAAGATCTACCAAAACACTTTCCATATTTAGATATATTAATGTCATCCTCTACATTTTCTTAAATAACACATATTTTCAAAAGATTACAGTGAGGGGCAACTGGATGGCTCAGTCAGTTGAGCACCCAACTCTTGATTTCAACTCAGGTCATTATCCCAGGGTCATGGGATTGAATTCTGTGTCCAGCTCTAAGCTCAGTGCAGAGCCTGCCTGCCTGAGATTCTCTCTCTCTCCCTCTCTGCCCCCTCCCTCTCTCTTTCATACACACACTCTCTCTCCCTCTCTAAAAAAAAAAACAATTAGAATGAAATATATATATTATATATACCTTATATAAAGGTAAAACCAATTACTGATATATGAGAATATCAATTATGAGACACTGTTTCAGAATCATATATGTCTTGTAACCAGAACCAAAAAAAGTTCCATTTCCCTTTTGCATTCTCTATGCGTCTACAAAAGTCCCTACAGTCACAGTCACACGTGCAAGCACACACACACATACCTCTTGTAAGCTCCAGGAAGGTCTTAAAGTAGATTTAATGAAAAAAAGACTATTAGGAGAAGTTGCAGTTTTGCTTTGGTTAAATTTCTGCTATGTCCCTTGAAATACATGAAAAAGTATTTCTTGAATTGGTATATAAGTTTTCCTGGGATACTTTGTGGTATGTCTAAACAAAATTGTCAAATAAATCCATGACATTTCCATAAAATGTGGCTAATTTTACCTAACGGCAATATTTTTAAAATGTGGATGTATTAAAGGGCATAACCAAAGCAGAATCTACGAGGGAAAGCTAATCTATAATGATACAGAGCAGAGCGATGCTTGGCTGGGTCTGAATATTACAGTGAACTGATCGGGAAAGTCACAGTCAACTGTTTCAGCTGATGCAGATGTTCTACATTTCAATGGTCATAGATTTAAATGAATGCCTAAACTTTTCAAAATTCATCAAAATTTATACCTTAAATGTGCACATTTTATTGCATGTCAATTACACATAAATAAAGTATATTTTGAAAGACAATTACACGAATTTAAAATATAAAACTTGAAGAATTTCCACACCTCTGAATTTCACTTCTTCTGTTTGGTTGAAATATTAATAGAGGCAGTATATGAAAAAATTCCCTAATACTATAAATTTCACATTTAGTTAATTAGTGAATGTAAATTTCCCTTTCTGTTCCCATAATAAATGTTATCACTTAAAGGGTAAGAATTTTAAAAATAAAATTCCTGCAAAGATATTAATTTGATCACAAAACAAAACTTTATATTCCACTCTTTATTATTTTTTAAAGTTTGTTTATTTTGAGAGAGAGAGAACGAGAGAGAATCCCAAGCAGACTCTGCACTGTCAGTGCAGAGCTAGATGTGGGGCTGAAACTCATGAACTGTGAGATCATGACCTGAGCTGAAATCAAGAGTTGGATGCTCAACCAACTGAGCCACCCAGGTGCCCCTCCATCCTTTCTTCTTTAGCTAAGATTTAACAAGTAGATGATTTTGAAGGCAACTTCACCTCCCTAATCCAATTCACGCTCTAAGAATACCTTTAAGAGTTACTTCCTCTAGGAAGACTTCTCTTGCCAATAACATCCCGCACTTCTCCCTGACAGGAAACTGTAGGTATCTCTCCCTTCTGCTTCCATATTGATAGATTCCCACGTCAATAATGCATGTTACCATCTGTTTGTCACCTACAAAGAGCCTGAGACAGGGACTACTGTGTAAGCGGTTTATCACAAGACAGCTCTCAGACAGAAGGGAGTGAGCCAAGAAGTATGACAGGGCACAGGGAAAGCCAGGCAGGGATTTGGTCTTGGGTCTCAGATGGATTCTAGCTTTAGCCAAATCTCCAGGGAAACTTAGAGCACTAACTGCATCATAGGGTAGATCCCACTGTAAAAGACCAGCCTCTCTCCCCAACCCAGCCATTCCCAAACACCTGCCTTCCCCATCATTCACCCAACAGTCAAAATCAGTACCCCTGGGGCTGTCCTGAGGAGGTGCATCATCTCCCCGAGGAGATGGCAATTCTTAGTAGAAAGAGACAGCTGAGAGCCATCAGCAGCCATACTCACAGCAACTAGGGGAGAGTGTACCAGACCAGTAAAGGGGATCTGAGAAGAACACCAACGATATCTACCACATCATATAACACTTATCACACTGTAGTATATATTTAGAAAAGTGTGCAAGAACATGAGCTCCTGAACCAGACTGCCTGTAGATGTCAACCTTACATATAGCTATGGAATTTGGGCCAAATCACTTAAGTTCTCCAAACTACAGTTCCCACATCAATTAATAGGAATAATGTAATAGCAGTACCTATGTCATAGGACTGTCATGAGTATTAAATGAACTAATACAGGTAAAGTGCTCAGACCAGTGCCTGGCACATAAGAAATTACTACATATTAGTTGTTACTGTTATTATTGCTGCTATTGTTGTTGTTGTTGTTGTTGTTGTTGTTATATGATCAGATTAAAGGCCTATCTTTCTCACTGGATAATGAATCTGATTAGAAAAAGGAAAACAATCTGACATATAAGAACTGACCTAGCCCTACCAGCTAGCTCTTAGTGTTACTAGTTGATGGCCTGACACTTACAGCTGAACCATGGCATTCTTTGCTTGAAATCAAACTCACAGTGCACTGATATCAGAGAAGGTAGCTCGGTGACTGTAATAAACTAAGACAAAAAGACCATCCCATGATCTTATCAGAACACACACAAAACAAGATTACAGGGCAAACAACAAAAATTACCAAACACCCTGTTTTCCTAGCAAACAAGAATAACAACTACTTCTTTGCGACTTATAGGCTTAGCCTCAGATTACTTTTCCTGCCTTCTAGGTAAGGTTCATTGAAATAACAAATTAAGTACCCTACTCCCTGACAGCACCCAATCCAGAGCAAATCCCACTTCCTTGAACGTTCCTCAAAACTCACCTGACACAAGCACAAATCCTGTCATAGATTCTTCTTTGCACCTTTCTATTAGAAGCTTCATGGCTCTCCTCAGTGCGTTGTCTCCCTTTTTTGGCATAAGGCAATAAATTCACCTTCATTTGACTGCTGATATATTTCTGACCATCTTTGGCAGGAAGGCTTTCACACAGAGATTATTCAACTGTGTCTATTCAACTATGATTATTCCCAGTGCCTAAAGTATAGTAGGCATTTCCTAAGAATTTTTGAATGAATAAATGAATGAATGAATGAACCCCAGATACAAGTGAGTTCCAAAGATCCTGATTGTGTTTAGTGGCTGACATGGGTGCTTTTCACAGGTGCAGTCTGTACCATAATCAAGGAGACACAGATACCTACTGAGCAAAGAACAGCAATGTCAGGAAAAATTGAGAAACACATTTAAAAATCATGGTGCTAGGCATATGGCCATCGGTAGCAGTAATTGAGAGAGTAAATCAAAGCCTCAGATAAAACTGAAATGACAAATTTCTGATATAGAACAGATTCTGCAGTGACAGAAGCTGCTACAAATCAAAGAGCCATCATCACCTTGTGTGCACTGTACAAAGAAGGCTGTTTAAATGGGTATTCCCAGGTTGCCACAGTACTCTTAAAAATCAAATCTGGACTATTGCTATCTTGGTGTAATGCCATTTTTGGTCTATAACTGTACATAGGGAAGAGAAAACTGACATCACAATTGGGAACTCCATGTTCTCTGCTCAGTGGTAACTTAAACAGGCAGGCAATCTAGCTGATGGAAAATAATTTAACAGGCAGATAAAGAGAGAGAGAGAAAGACAGATGGACAGACATTTAAAAACAATGTAAATGAGTTGCAGAATATACATATTTTTTGCACAGCTGGAAGAAACTCTGATCTACACATTATACAACAACACTCTGACATTTCTGGAAGGAGTGACAGAGCTCATCATTCAACCTCCACACCAATTTTTGAAGACCCACTGTGACTTTTTTCTCTTCAAGTCTCTGGTAGAAAATAAAATGTGATCTACGCTGAAGTTTAATCCCTAGTGACTCTAACTCTATGAGATGGTCTCACTGATTATGGGATAAAAAGAAATGATTTCTGTTAAAGGTAGAAATGAGAATTATTGCTCTTTAATTGACCAGGATCAGAATGTCAACATTCTAATGTAAATCTGCATGTATATTTGGAATAATTTTTTGGAAGTATATATTAAGTAATGATATAATGCTTAATTCATACTTTAAGTTGCCATGTTTTTGACATGAACTCTGTACATACTCTCAGGGCAGTGACAATTTTACATCAGAAATACACACTTTTTAAAAAAAGAATTTGCTAAAGAGAGGTTATCACAAAGAAGAAAAGTAAAACCACTCCTAAGTTCAGCATTCAAATATATGCACACTTAACAGTTCAATGCATAGTCGCCCTCATTTTCCTTTGCATATATATACTATATTTTCCAAAATAGTATCTGCTACAAATACTATTTATAACCTGATTTTTATATACTAATATTAGATAAATGTTTTTATCTAAATAAAGGCATTTCAACAAAATTATTTTAATGTATGCATTCCCTTCATATCAAGAAATTCTGGGGGCACCTGGGTGGCTTAGTCGGTTAACCGTCCGACTTTCGCTTAGGTCATGATCTCACGGTTCGTGGGTTCGAGCCCCGCATCGGGCTCTGTGCTGACTGCCAGCTCAGAGCCTGGAACCTATTTCAGAGTCTGTGTCTCCCTCTCTCTCTGACCCTCCCCTGCTCACGCCATCTCTCTCTCTCTCCTAGAAATAAATAAAAATATTAAAAAAAAAAAAAGAAATTCTGCTTTCAAATTGTTTTAATATTTCAAGTAATATCTATACCCAATAGCTCGTGCAGCTTGAACCCCAAAATCAAGAGTCACATGCTCTACTGACTGAGCCAGCCAAGTGCCCCTCAATGTTTTTTAGAAAACAGAATTAATCACCCTACTCCCTGACAAGGTTCATAAAGGAATAAACAAGTTTCATAAATGAGCATCTCACCTTGTCCATGTAGGAAACATCCAAAAGCAACAAGGAGAATTTTTGATGCAAAGACTATTTCCAATGAAGAGAAAATGATCCCCAGTTTCTCAACTGCAGGTAAGAATTATCAAAAGCAGATGAGGTTAAGGGAGAGGATTGGAAAGAACATTTGAATAAAACTTCAGAGTGAAATTTCCCTAATGGAGAACATACCTAAAAGTGCTTTCAAAATGCATTTGTAAAAGTGAGATCTTCCAAATGATATTTCCCATGTACACCTCTTGATATATAGGAAGTGCAAGAAGTGGGTTAAAATGAGCTAGCAAATAAAATTCTCTTCAACAGTGTTTGGTTCAGTAAAGCACAGCAGACAGGCAGGCAAAAGAAAGACAAAAGTAAGAAAAGAGAAAAAGATTTTTAAAATCAGAAGTAAAAGCTACAGGTAAATAAAGCAGGCTGCTCTTTGGCCTCAGAGAGGAAAAGAACTTTTGAACTGTGCACCACAATAAAACTGGAATGCCGCCTTGACCTCCATCTGGCCCTCTCAAAGATTTTCATTAAAAAACAACAACAAAACAAAAACAAAAACAAAAAAAACACAAAACAAAACAAAAAAACTGATGTAGGAAAAACCCAATTCATTTCACGATAAAACACAAGAAGGAACCACAGAAGTATCAAAAACAAACTATAGACTTCTATTTTGAGCCAAGATGGACCAGACTTATTGTCTCACTTTAATCAACCAAAAAAACTGGTTACGATATATAAAACAATGGTTTTCAAGGCACAAGAAATCAAGCAACAAAGGACAGGAATCTCTGAGAGATAGGAAACCAATGAGGTGAACGCAGTGATTTACTGCCCAGTTGCTGTGCTGAGAGAGGTTCTGGGCCATAGCACAGAGAGAAGAAACCCAGAAACAAGTATATTCTCTAAGACAGAGTTGGGGTTTAGGGATATCAAAGAAGATGAATTTATAAAACCAGGTACTAGAGAGAAGACAGCTGAAACAACTCCACAGATCTGCAGACGATCATCTTGTGCATTCAGCTGAATATTAGTCAGCGTGCATATATAAGGAAATTAGCAAGGCTGAAGGAAGAGTCATCTGGAAGGGTCAGCCGTGACAGTGCCTCAGGCTCCCAGAATCTGGGAACAGTGCCCATTCACACCAGCCGAGATGGAAAGCCTCAGGATTCACAGGCTATCACACAGAGCACACAAAAGGACCTTACCTCAACAGAAGACCATAATTATGCCTACAACAAAACAAAGTTTTGTGGGTGCTTCCCACCCAACAAAACTTAAATCAAGACCTGCAAAAAAACTGAAATTCACAGTGCCTAAAATCCATTCAAAAATTACTAGGCATGAAAAGAAGGAAGAAAATATGATCTGTAATGTAGAAAACAAAAAATTCAATCAAAATTGACCCAGAATTGAAACCTATATTAGAATTAGAAGACGAGGACATTAAAACACTTCCTACAGCCATATTCTATGTTAAAAAAAACAAAAGGTAGAAAAATGAAGGCACAAATCAAACTAATAAAAAGGAAAACTACTATATCTGAGGTGAAAAATACAATGGACTGGAATGCCAGGTCTGGCAACCATACATTTGTTTACCATATATACTTTTGTCTTTCCCAGAATGTCATATAAATGGAATCATATACTAACTAGTCTTTTGAGTTTGGCTTTTTTCACTTAGCAAAATATATTTAAGATTCACCAATATTGTTGCATGTATCAATAAATAGTTCATTCTTTTTTTTTGCTTATATTCAGTTGTACAGTAGTACATATATATATGATATACGTATATATCATATATATATATTCATCAGTAGAATGATATGTGAGTTGTTTCTAGTTTGTGCAACTATGAGTAAAGCTATTAAAGACATCAATACAGAGATTCTTATGCACTTTTTACATAGATTTTGTGTAGATGAGTGTAGAGAGAGATGTAGATGTTGGGTAAATACCTAGAAGTAAAACTGCTGGATCATATTGTATATATACATTTAACTGCATAAGAAATCTCAAACTGTCTTCTAAAGTGGGAGGGGGGCCTTATTTTTCATTCACAATATTAATGAATGACAGTTCTAGTTACTCTGAATACTGATCAGAATTCTTTTTGTTACCATAATAGGTAGGTAGTGGTTTCTCCTTATGGTTTGTTGCTTTATTTTTTTACTACATTCAATTAGCTTTTAATTTTTTTTTTGTAACAGGTATTACTATCATGGTGTTTTTATTAAGTTTTTAATTTAATTCCAGTATAGTTAACATACAGTATTATCTGATTCAGGTGCACAATATAGTGATTCAACATTTCTATACATCACTCAGCGCTCCTCATAAGTGTACTCTTTAATCCCCATCACCTATTTCACCCATCCCTGCATGCACCTCCCCTCTGCTAACCATCAGTTAAGAGTACTTGTGGTTTTAATTTGGATTTCTCTAATGCGAAATGATTTTGAATACGTTTAAATTATATTGAATAATCATGTTGAAAATCTTTTCATAAGCATTTTGTGACCCATTTCTCTTTGGTCAAGTATCTATTCAAACTTCCATTTTAATTTTTTTAGCATTTATTCAGTTTTGAGAGACAGAGAATGAGTGGGGAAGGGGCAGAGAGAGAGGGAGAGAGAATCCTAAGTAGGCTCCACACTGCCAGTGCAGAGCCCAAAGTAGGGCTCAAACTTACAAACCATGAGATCATAACCTGAGCCCAAATCAAGAGTTGGACACTTAACTGACTGAGCCACCCAGGTGCCCCTTAATTATTTTTTTAAGTTCAGTTTTTATTTATTTTGAGAGAGAGCACAGGAGGGGCAGAGAGAGAGGGAGAGAGAATCCTAAGTAGGCTCCACACTGCCAGTGCAGAGCCCAAAGTAGGGCTCAAACTTACAAACCATGAGATCATAACCTGAGCCCAAATCAAGAGTTGGACACTTAACTGACTGAGCCACCCAGAAGTGGTATCACTGCAGGGCCTTCTTGGTATTCTCTCTCTCTCCCTTCCTCTCTGCCCCTCCCCAACTCATGCTCCCTCTCTCTCTTTCTCTCACTCAAAATAAATAAATAAACATAATTTTTAAAATAAATGTAAATATTTGAATGACTTTTAGCTATGAGTTGAAAAGGTTTGGACAGTTAAATGTGTCTCCACCTCTGCTGTGGAGACCAATGGGAGTCTAATAAGCCCTACTTATCTGGATTTATTCAATGACAGTCAGAAACCAGCTGGCCTCATGGGAGGGAGATTTACAGGATGACCCTCCTGGATTTAAGCGAGAAAGTATACACTTGGTCCACCCTATTATTGTGACTGCTGCCTATAAATTTTTCAAAAAACATCTTCTCTCTGCTCACATGGTCCAAATCCTGCCTGGAGATTGAGTCAATTGTAATCTCCAACTTTTTTTCTTGTCTTAAAATTCTTTCTTTTCATTCCTAGGCCTCAAATGTACAAACAGGAATAACCAAGCTTGTTCAAACCTTACAGTCTGTGAATCTGATGTACCAGGTAAAGCTCTACTCATATAGAGAAATAAATCAGCCACTGTCCCTAATTTTGGAGCCAGAAAACTATATTTGAATATACTAAATATGTGAGGGGGAAAAAAAGGAAAATTAGGAAACCAAGGTTAGTGAAGAAGAGATAAGGTCAATGCACGGAAAACCTCATGAAAATTGGGGGCTTGTTGGAATAGAAATACTGTAACAAGGAAAAAAAGAGGAAGTGACAAGAGACTGAGATGTCTGAAATCAGGATTAGGGAGGCAGGAAAGTGGCCGGTGATGACTATGGCAGCAGGTGTCTGAAAAAGGTGGAGGAGTGGGGCGCCTGGGTGGCTCAGTCAGTTAAGCATCCGACTTCAGCTCAGGTCATGATCTCACAGTTCGTGGGTTTGAGCCCTGCTTCAGGGTCTGTGCTGACAGCTCAGAGCATGGAGCCTATTTCAGATTCTGTGTCTCCCTCCTTCTCTGCCCCTCCCCTGCCTGCTCTCTGTCTCTCAAAATAAAATAAAGACAGAAAAATTAAAAAAAAAAAAAAAAAGGTGGAGGAGACATTTAAAGCGAAGGAGGTTATGGAAACAGGAGGCCTGGTGCTGGGTAGATCATCTAGGCAGCTGGTAAAGTACAGCAATGACAGCAGCACTCATGGATTAATGGGGATGTGGGAGAAGACAGGTGACCAGGCAACATACAAAGGAGGGACTGGAGCAAATGGGCCTGTGCAGTTCAAAATCATGGGAGTGCTTGGGTTGGGAGGGCCTACGCCACGGGAGTGGGAACCAGTGGAGAGTCCAAGACAGAGGTCAGGCTTGAGAGTTATCCTCAGGTAGAATCAATAGCAGTTTGAGACTAAGTGGATGCAAGGAATAAGAAACTGGAAAAGTCTCGGACAATGTGAGAATTTCTATTTGGGAATGACTGTGATGCCAGTAGTCAAGGCTGATGACTCAGAACAAACAAACATCTTCTGATCTCTGCCTTTCTTCCATCCCTCCTCCCACCTTGCATCCATGCGAGTGAGCACATGGGCACACACACCTACCTGCCTGTGCAGAGAGTTTAGGAAAGGAACCTTGAGCCGAGACGATCAGGTATCCTGAACTTAAGTAAGGTTTTCAAACATTTCCTATGAAAAATATATATGGTCACCTGGCCTTAGATACTAAACTGCTCTTCAACAGGATGAAGCTCTCAAGAAGGGAAGACAGGAAAAAGAAGGAGAAGGAGGGAGGGAGAGGGAGGGAAAAGGACTGGCAGGAGGGAGTTTCTTGACAACATAATCACAAAGGATGCGAGTGAGAAAAAGAAACTCTGTACATTTCAAAAGCACAGAAAATGAGGGTTAGATCAGTATTTGAAGCAGATGGTATAATGTTAACAGATGGCAGAGAGAACATAGAACATCTTAAGTCTCATTTTTCATTTGTCCTTTCTATCAAAGAATCCTTAAAACTGAAAATGGAAGAACAAACAAGACAAATGAAGGGACTGAAGCCTGAGGCTGGAATGTGTGATTCACTGAGCTAATATATGGGAAGTGTTGGGTATGAGTCATTAATGGCAAGAAGGAAATGTATTGTAAGGTAGTTGGGGAGGTAATCAGGACAAGTCCTAAGTATATGTCACGTGCTGGGAAGGACGCTTTGAATGCATGTTTGGAAATATTTGGTATCTCATGTTAATAAAACATAAAAGCCTCTAAGAATAGCATGAATGTGTCAACAAGAATGCTTCGATTTTAACTGACAACTAAGTCCTGATAATGAGAAGACCACATAATTTTGATATATTTATCACCAGAAGAAAGGAGGATAAATAGGGAACAGTTTATGCGGAGGGAGGAGTGAGAACAGATATGTGAGACTGTTGATTAAAAGAAGTTGCTCTGACCTTGACAACTTCATGGGGATGGTACCTACTTGTAGCTTCTGTGCAGGTGACCTCACAACTGATGCACATGACCTTTGGGTTTGTCTTCCTTCCTTCCTTCCTTCCTTCCTTCCTTCCTTCCTTCCTTCCTTCCTTCCTTCCCTCCCTCCCTCCCTCCTTCCTTCCTTCCTCTTTTATAGATAGTTTATTGTCAAGTCGGTTTCCATATAACACCCAGTGCTCATCCCCACAAGTGCCCTCCTCCATGCCCATCCCCCCTCCCCCCCCACATCCATCAGCCCTCAGTTTGTTCTCAGCATTCAAGAGTCTCTCATGGTTTGCCTCTCTCCCT
>NW_027533170.1:1438431-1471668 GCF_008692635.1 Crocuta crocuta
TTATGCGGAGGAGTGAGAACAGATATGTGAGACTGTTGATTAAAAGAAGTTGCTCTGACCTTGACAACTTCATGGGGATGGTACCTACTTGTAGCTTCTGTGCAGGTGACCTCACAACTGATGCAAATGACCTTTGGGTTTGTCTTCCTTCCTTCCTTCCTTCCTTCCCTCCCTCCCTCCTTCCTTCCTTCCTCTTTTATAGATAGTTTATTGTCAAGTCGGTTTCCATATAACACCCAGTGCTCATCCCCACAAGTGCCCTCCTCCATGCCCATCTCCCCCCTCCCTCCCACATCCATCAGTCCTCAGTTTGTTTCTCAGCATTCAAGAGTCTCTCATGGTTTGCCTCTCTCCCTTTCCCCCACCATTTCTCCCCTTCTTCTACCCCATGGTCCTCCATTAAGTTCCTCCCAAACCTTTGGGTTTTTCAATCCATGACGCCTTGCTGTCCTACCATTAGGGCCTGCTGTGCTGGATATGGGTTTGCATTGCTACCACTGTGGCAACTATGTTTATCTCACTCTTGGCAACTGCGATAGATCAAACCCACCCAGAAGGGTAACAAAGACCTTCGAGGAACCCAATGGTGTGAACTTAAAACTTTGTGAAAACATGAGCTCTTGCTGTCTCCATTAAAAGAATACAGAGTTCAGGTCATTAAACCACATCCATTACATCCCCCAGAATAATGCAAAAACTTAACAGACATTGTCATAGAATTGTTTTAGATGATATTTGAAGACTAATCAAGGACACACTCAGCATCAGAGGTAGAACATTGGCAAAACCCACTCTACAACTACTATTGCTCAAACCACCAATCATCTCCCACCTGGCAACTCAAAACGCTTATTTTTCAATACTCTGCCAAGGGACTACTCCATTTCACTTTCCTTTCTTGGTTACTGTGTTTCTTATAGTCTTCATTCTCCTACTTTTCCACTCCCTTAACCTGAGTCTTTGCAGGTGCTTTGCCCTCAGTCCACCCTACTAAATGTAGGAGCCTCCCACGTTTACATCTTTGATTTCCTTTTTACTTACGGATTCAAATGCTAATCTCTTCCAGAAACATCCTACAGACACACCCAGAAATAATGTTTAACCAAGTATCTGAACATCCTTTGTCCCAGTCAAGTTGACATATAATCACAGAGTGTTTCCCAGGAATATGAATGCAAACACCTAAAAAATCATCTAAGATAATTCAAAGTGTTTGACTCAAGGAAGTGAGAATTGGGATGGCGTGTGGAGGAGGAAGGGATAGCTATTTTTATTTTCTGTTTTTTGTTTTTCCTCATAGGCCTGGAGAAAATGATCTATTTAAACTATGTGCATGTTTAACTTTGATAAGAAAAAATTTTTAATAAAAATATATTGCCAATGGTTGCCTGAGCAATTTCAGTAAAGTGACTGAACGGAAGTAAGAAAGATATACACAAGATTTATAACAATAAATGTAGATTCACTTTTTTAAAAATTAATTGAATGTAAAGGGAAGAGGTGATAATAGCCTCACAAAGATCAACATTTTCTAGGGAAAGGAGACTTAAGAAAAAGAAGTTAGTATAAGGAATGCAAAGTAAAATGCATATGCTATATTAGAAAACTTACCTAAACTGACAATGATAAGGAATATTATAATTAATAAGATACACTGCAGATACATGCATGATAGATAAAATAGGATTTGAGAAGTAAGAAGAGAGGGGAACAGTGTATTGATAGGTCAGTAATTATTATGATAATAGCAAAATATTTTCTCAGCAGACATTATGCTAAAAACTTCCATGCATCGCCTTGATTCCCCAAAATAGCCCTGGAAAATATGTTTCCTTATCTCCATTTTGCAGTTGAGAAAACAGAGTCTAAGAAAACTTTTTCTCTGAAAAGAGTCCGGGAAAGTCGTTCTAAGTCAGTGATTTGTAACCAGGGGTGACTTTGCCTCCCAGGACACATGTGCGAAGTCTGCAGACAGCATGCCACTCCTGAAGGGTGGGAGTCCCACGTTACCGGCAGCTTGTGGGAGGGGCCACTGATGCTGCCAGACACCTTACAACACACAGGACAGCTCCCTCAACTAAGAATTGACAAAATGACAGTAAGGCTGAGGATGAGCAGCCCTGATATAAATGATTTCTAGAAATATTGGGAGGAATAAGTGGCATAAGAAGAGATTCAGTAGTGGGATCCAGCCACAGTAACTGTTACCCTGAGGGTTGTTCATAAATGTAATGAATGAAGGCAGAAAATTGGCAATCTATAGCCAGGTGAAAATGTGAGAGGAAAGGAGGCATTAATTGTAAATGACAAGAAAAAGATATGGCAATAGATGGAAGAAATGTTGGAATACAGGGTAATTGGGAAAATGGAAGGGTAGAGTAAGGAAAATGTAATTCTGCAGATATGGTCAGTTAAAAAAAAATAAAACTCATGACTACTGGTCACACAAGGTCACCACGCTGTAAAATAGGAAACAGGATGTCTTATCAGACATACAGGGATGGTGGGATAAAACTGAAGGAGTTCATAGTGAATTTTGTTTATTTCTTCAGAGAAGAAAGATTCCAAAATTCTGCAAAAATAAATGGAAAAAAGATTAGGTAACGTCAAAAGGAGAAAAATAAAGATTAGGACCATCTACGATAGATAAAGGGGAAAGGGAAATATTTAGAGATTTACTCTAATATTTGTTAGAGTAAATTCTAACAAATCTGTGAAGTTCAGATGGGTATAAAAAACTTAAGAATACCAGAGCATGTGCATGGCTTAGTCAGTTTGAGTGCCCAATTTTTTATTTCGGCTCAGGTCATGATCTCACAATTCATGAGTTCGACCCCACATTGGTCTCTGTGCTGACAGCATGGAACCTGCTTGGGATTCTCTCTCTCCTCCTCTTTCCCCCTCCCTGGTTCACTCGCGCTCTCTCTCTCGCTCTCTCTCTCTCAAAAATAAATACACTTTTAAAAAAAGCTGAAGACTAACTTAAAAAGAAGTTGTAGGACTTTTGCTATTTGGTGTGACAAGAAACATACTTAACCCCATACTATAAACAACTAAGAACTAGACAAAATATATAAAACAATTAAGTGGCAGAATCTTCTGGATCATGAAAGAGAATCCCAAGCACAGCAAAAAAAGTTTGTAAATCTGAAAAAACAAAAATTAGAGTTTGGGGAAAATAAGGTGGCTGGAAGTTATGGAGCAAAAAAGGAAACTAGGAAAGAAGAGGAAGAGGAAAGGGAGGAGAGGAGTGGGGGAGGAGAGATGGAGGGACGAGGGATAAGAAGAAGGAAAAGGTGCACCAGAAGGAGCAGTCATCCAGAAATTTGCATAAATTCCTTTAAATATGAGCTAAGGGCTATTTGTGCAAAAAGAGAAGTGTAGGATTAAATGTCACAAGGCAGGTAAAAAACAACCAAAGACTCATAAAATAAATAATTCCCAGAGCTCATACACAACAGAAAAACATTCAAATTCCAATCATATAGAGGGCAGAGCACTTAGGAATCAACTGGGGTATCAAGTAGGATCCTCTCAGATGGGTCCAGCCATCACTCTCTCTTCCCCAGTACAAGTAAATAGATGGTGATTGATAGGTAGGTAGGTAAGTAGGTATGTAAAAATAAAGACAGAATTAAAACTGGAAAAAAAAGAAAAAAAAACGCTATGGGGCACCTGGGTAGCTTAGTCGGTTAAGCATCCAACTTCAGCTCAGGTCATGATCTCGTGGTCTATGGGTTTGAGCCCCGCATTAGGCTCTGTGCTGACAGCTCAGAGCCTGGAACCTGCTTCAGATTCGGTGTCTCCCTCTCTGCCCCTCTCCCTGCACATGCTCTGTTTCTCTCTCTCTCTCAAAAATAAACATTAAGAAAAATTTTTTAAAACCTATAAGCCCTTGAGAAAAATGGCCAATATGATAAATCATCAAGGAAACAAATTTTAAAATCAAAATAAGATACCACTATACACCCATTATATGGCTAAATTAAAAGAACTGACACACCAAATCTTAGCAAAAATGTGAAGCAATGGAACTATCATACATTTCTGGTGGAAATATAACATCTCTCAACTGTAATTTTAGAAAACTGTTTGGCATTTTCATAGAGTTGAATATATGCCAATACTATAACCCAGCTATTTCACTTCTAAGATTTACACTATAGGATGAAAACATAGATCCATTCAGAGACTTGTACAGAAATTTTTGTAGCAACTTTTTCATAGTCAAAACCCTGAAACAATTCAAATGTCCATTGGCTTGTGAGTGGATAAACAATTTTGGCATGGCCAAAAAACAGAGTTCAAGTATAAAAAGTAACAAATTACTTATATACATATCCAGTAGCATGATGAAACTTACAGATATCATTCTGAGCGAAAGAAAAAGTTAAGTCACAAAAGAGTACATACCATATAATGCCATTTTTATGAAACTCTGAAGTGTCTATATGAAATTCTAATCTATAGTGACAGAAAGTAGATCACTGGTTACTTGGAGCCAGGGAGAAGAAATTGCCCAGGAAGAGGACAAGAGATTTGGGGATGATAAAATTGTTCTACAACTCGACTGTGGGGATGGTTACACGAATGTACACGTTTGTCAAAACTCATCAAATGATTCGACTAAAATGTATGATTTTTATTTATGTAAATTATACTCCAAGAAAGGTGATAAAAGAGAGAGAGACAGTTGAATTGTGTGGAAATTGAGAGGAAACCCTGCCAATCCAATCGGGAGCCTTCCAAAAGCTTCAGGCATCCCCACTGTCAAGAACAGAAGCTACTTCTAGGATGTTCGGTCATTTAAAGAGTTGGGGCAGGGGGCAGAGTGGTAGAAGCAAGCAGACACTATGTGCCTGCTGATAAAAGCATACCTATGAAGAAGTGTCTGGGTGGCTCAGTGGGTTGAACATCCAACTTCGGCTCAGGTCATGAACTCACGGTTCGTGGATTCGAGCCCCACATCGGGCTCTGTGCTGACCACTAGCTCAGAGCCTGGAGCCTGCTTCAGATTCTGTGTCTCTTTCTCTCTCTGCCCCTCCCCTGTTCATGCTCTGTCTCTCAAAAATAAATAAATGTAAAAAAAAAATTTATAAAAAGTATACCTATGAAGTGCTCTTGCCAATTAACTAATTTCAACTGATGAAGTCTCTAGATTAGCAATGGGCAGAAAATGCAATGGGCAGGCAAGTCCTTTTAAGACACCATGAGGGCACAGAGCAACATCTAAACTGTGGGAAACTCTCCAGAATAAACGGCAGGGTTCTTACACTTAGAGGGGGAAGTAGCAAGATTAATCGCTAGATGAACAGAGAATTCAAAAATGTATCATGCAATCACAATTAGAAACTTCAGGCGGATCCCAATTTGAGCAAATAAATTATAAAAACAAATCCCCAATAAGACAAGAAGTGTGAATACTATGAAGGAATTATTATTAATTTCTCAGCTGTGAAAATAGTATTATGGTTAAATTAAACATATTTATCTTAAAGAAATATATACCTAAACATTTATACATGAAATTATGTCACGGGATGGGATCTGATTAAATATAATCAGGGTGGGGAGAAGAGGGCAGGAATAAAAGTAAAGAGGATTGGTCATATGTGGATGGGCACACAGAGCTATATCATTCTCTCTGGTTTTGTACATATAAAACCTGGCCATAATATAATAAAATTCATTAGAAAGGAAAGTGATGGGGATTCACGTGTGGCAGACCCAACTAGCTATCTGGCCATGTAGATATTAACTCCTTTTCTTTAGCACATTAGTTAGAAGAGACAAGGTTATGTTGCAGGAAAAGACCACAAATCTTGGTTTAACAAAAGTGCCTTCTTGTTCATACCATGTGCCCCCTGTGGCTTGGCAAACGGGACCAGGTTGCTGAAGGCTCCACACTCTGTCAGCGTACTCCAAAAAACAGCCCCTGGATCACTCCAGCAGGTGAGGCAAGACTGAAAAACCTTAAATGACGTGTTTGTTGTTTTTTTTTTAAGTAAGCTGTAGGCCCGATGTGGGGCCTGAATTCACGACCCAAGGACCAAGAGTCGCATGCTCTGCCAACTGAGCCAGCCAGGTGCCCCTAAAATGAATTGTTGGCTTTCTCATTTAGAAGTGACCTATGTCACTTCTGTTCACATTTCCTTGTCCAGAATTGATCATAGTACTGGGCCCAACAGAAAGGGGGCCTTCACAAAATCCAGAAGGCCAGAAGAATCATATACAGTAGTCACTGATAATATTTAACACATTTACCAATAGGAGCACAATTTTTTTTTCTGGCTAAAAACATGCCCAGCTTTAAATATTCAACCTTCCAGACTCCCAGGCAGCTAGCATTGGCCAAGAGACATGAATCTGACATATGAGAAGTTTCACCAGGAAAGCTTGATAAAGAGGGCCGACTCAGCGTGTTTCCTCTGGCTCCCACACGCTCCTACTCTTCCAAGCAGGAAAGTGGGCGCTAGGCTGGAGGACATTATAATCATAAGGATAGAGCCACATACTGAAGATGGTGGAACAGCAACTAGAAGAGGCTTTAATTCTTTGATGACTTCTTGAATAGCCAAAATACCCCTGAACCAATCACCTCCAGACTACTTTATAGACTTTGTTTTAATGTTTCTTTCTTTATTTGTTTATTTATTGAGAGAGAGCAAGTGTGCATGCACACAGGCACACACAAGTGGGGAGGGTGGGTGTCAGGGGTGGGACAGAGAAAGGGAGAGAGAAATCTCAAGCTGTCAGTGCAGAGCCTAACTCTCACAAAACTCAAGATCATGACTTGACCCGAAAACAAAGAGCTGGGTGCTCAACTGGCTGAGCCACCCAGGCACTCCACCTTACAGACTTAATGTGGACAGACAGATAGATGGATGGGTAGGTGGCAATCAATCCACCTTTTAGTAAACCATTATACCAAGGCTTTTGCTATATTCAGTCACATTTAATCTTTAATGATATGCAACAGTTCTTCCAGATTCATTAGAGGAGGTCAGAAAACAAAAGATTCTTACTGTTTTCCTCTTTAAATAATGTAGGAACTCTAGTATAAAAAACAGGTAATCCCAATTTAATGAGTAATAATAAATTTTAGGAGAGTGTTAACTGGCCACATAAGAGCAAGGTCTCCTTCAGCTGATGAATGGAGGAAAGAAGGGTGTGGTGCACAAAATATTCTTATTTCTGTGGGAATGGCAGGGCCACAGGAAAGAGGCAGGTCACAGAGAGTCAGAAAGCGACTGCTCACACAGGGTCACAGTAAGATCTCACTAACCACTGAAAGATTGCAAATTGTCACCACTCTCTAAGTTGCTGACTGATGGCCTTGAATACAGGACCCTCCAGGTTTACAGCCTTTTGATTAACGGGTATCTTGTTCAATAACCTCTCTGGTTTATCACCCTCATCAAGACTGGGAGATGCTTATCAAGCTTGACAGACTGACTGTTGACCCTGCTAACAAGATTGCAATTTTAAAATATAATAGTTCTATATTCTGAACAGGAGTAACTCAAATTCTCATCGATGTTCAGAGCTCTTGAGAAGATGATAACCCTTACAAGCTCATTTAATGGGGAAAGGAAGCTGAGAACACAAGCTTAGGCTTCTTCTCTTATCCTGCTTTGAGCACTTAAAAAAACACTAGAAAAACCCAAATCAATTTCAACCAAAGACCAAGCTGTATTTCTATGTATCAGCAACAAGCACCTAGAAACTGAAACTGAGAAAATAATTTCCTTCAGATTAGCATTAGAAAGAATAAAATACTGAGTAATATATTCAACGATGGAAATGTAGAACCTGTACACTGAAACCACATCTTTAAATGCAAGAAGTCAAAGATGATCTTAATAAATAGATACTCCATGTGTACAGACTGGAGGTTTACTATTGTTAATATGACAATTCACCTCAATCTGATCTACAGAATCAGTGTGATCTCTATCAAATTCCTAGCAGGCTTCTTTGTCAAAATTTATAACCTGACCCTAAAATTTATATGAAAAAGCAAAAGACTTAAAATTGCCAAACAATTTTTAAATTATTTTAATGTCTTATTTATTTCTGAAAGAGAGACAGAGAGCACATGATCAGGGGAGAGTCAGAGAGAGGGAGACACAGAATCTGAAACAGGCTGCAGGCTCTGAGCTGTCAGCACAGAGCCCGACACGGGGCTTGAACACACAAACCATGAGATCATGACCTGAGCTGAAGTCAGACGCTTAACCTACTGAGCCACCCAGGTGCCTCCAAAACAATTTTTTTAAATTTTTTTTAATGTTTTATTTATTTCTAGGAGAGAGAGAGAGAGACAGCGTGAGCAGGGGAGGGTCAGAGAGAGAGGAAGTCACAGACTCTGAAACAGGCTCCAGGCTCTGGGCTGGCAGTCGTCACAGAGCCCGACGCGGGGCTCGAACCCACGAACCGCGAGACCACGACCTAAGCGAAAGTCAGACGCTTAACTGACTAAGCCACCCAGGCGCCCTAAACAATTTTTAAAGAGCAAAACAAAGCTGGAAGATTTACACTATCCAACTGCAAAACTTACTACAAAGTTGCTATTAAATTAAAAATTGAATTTCATCAAAATTAAACACATTCTTCAAAAGACAGCACTAGGAAACGGAAATAACAGAATAGAAGAAAATATTTTCACATCATATCTCTAACAAAGAACTCATATCCAGGATATATAAAGAACTCTTATCAACCAAATTATAAGAAGGCAGCAAAACTTAAAAGTAGGCAATACATTTCACCAAAGAAGATATATAAATGACTAGACTATTTATCCTAAGAAAATATATAAATGATTAATAAACACATGAAAAGATGCTCAACATCATTAGTCATTAGGGAAACACAAACTAAAACCACAATAAGGTGGTTAAAAATTTTTTTTTAAAAAACCGACAATTCCAAGTATTGGTGAAGATAGGGAGACAACTGAGACACAACACTCTGGTTAGGGATAAAATGGAATATCACAAAATGGTAACATCTGTCAGATTCTTGAAAAGTTAATCACATACTTATCATACATCAATCCCACTCCTAAGTATCAACTCAAGAGAAATGAATACATATGTCTACATGAGACTTGTACATGAATATATTTGTAGAAATATTACTCAAGGGCACCTCGGTGACTCAGTTGGGTAAGCATCCAACTTCAACTCAGGTCACAATCTCACCATTCCTGAATTCAAGCCCTGTGTCGGGCTCTGTGCTGACAGCTCAGAGCCTGGAGCCTGGTTTGGATTCTGTGTCTCTCTCTTTCTTTCCCCCTCCCATGCTTGCATGTGCTAGCACTCACTCTCTCTCTCTCTCTCTCTCAAAAATAAACATTTAAAAAACTGTTAAAGAACTATTACTCGAAATAACCAAACACTGGAAGTAATACAAACACCCATCAATGAGTGAACAGATCAAAGGAATGTGAAACAGCTATACAACAGAATACTAGGCAGCCATAAAAAAAAAAAAAAAAAAAAAAAAACCTACTGGGGCACCTGGTGGTTTGGTCAGTTGAGTGTTCAACTCTTGATTTCAGCTCAGGCCATGATTTCAGCGTTCACGGGATCAAGCCCCAGGTCAGACTCTGCACTAACGGTGCAGAGCCTGTTTGGGATTCTCTCTCTCTCTCCCTCTCTCTGCCCCTGCCCCGCTCATATTCTCTCTTTCTCAAAATAAATAAACAAACATTTCTTTAAATAATTAAAAAACTAAAAAGAAACTGCTGACACATTCTACAACATGATGAACCTCAAAGCATGATGCTAATGTAAAGAAGCCAGACACACAAGACTTCCTATTATGGTACTATTTAGATGAAACACCTTAAAAGGCAAATTTGTATACAGAGAAAGCAGCATATCAGTGATTGACCTAGGGCTGGGGACTGACTACAAAGAAGGACAGGAACTTTTAGGGATGATGAAAATATTCTAAAACTGGACTGAGATGATGATTACTCAACTCCAATGAACATAGCAAAAATCGCTATAATGTACACTGACAGTGGAAGAATTTCACAGTATGTAAATTATACCTCAATCAAGCCATGTGAGAAGAAGAAAACTGAAGAATAGGGTGGAAAAAAAAGGAGGGTGGAGGAAGAAAGACAGGAGGAAGAGGAGAAAGACCAAGGTAACATACTGAAAGTATGTGTGGAGAAAGAATTAAATTTATTTTATGCTGTTCTAAAAGGAAAAACTAAAACTAAGGAACAAAAGTGAAAAAAGGTAGATTTGATATAAGGAAAAATTTGCTCATTATGCTCTTCAAAAGAAGAGTATTTGAAGTATTTGAAGGTCAGTACTCATTGCAAAGAATACCATAAAATCACAGTAGAAAATAAAAATTAAAACTGTCACTATGATACCCCCAAGTTATGATTTTATGCATTTAAAACAACAAAGTTAAACACATACAATTTATTTTCTGTATCCTAAAATTTCTGTACATGTAAACAAAAACTGATTTTAGAAAAGACTTCCTTTTGGGGCACCTGGATGGCTCAGTCGGTTAAGCATCCAACTCTTGGTTTCGGCTCAGGTCATGATCTTACAGTTTGTGAGTTCAAGCCCCACATCTGGCTCTATGCTGGCAACATGAAGCCTGCTTGGGATTCTCTCTCTGTCCCTCTCTCTCTGCCCCTCCCTCACTGCCCCTCCTCTGCTCTCTCTCTCTCTCGCTCACTCTTTATCTCAAAAATAAATAAAGACTTAAAATTTTTTAAAAAGAAGAAAAAGAAACTTACTTTGGCTCAAAGGAGTGTGGTAAATCTGTTGGCTTCCTACCTTAATCCAACCTGACCCCATGCTAAATTGATTTCTGCATAGAACAACCTTAGTAAGTCAGGTTTATTTTACAGGTAAGGTCAGAAACACTTCCATGTTTTAATCACAGGTAATAGTGATAGCCCAGGGATCTTTAAAAGGAAACTCAGTTAAATAAATGATCTATAGACAATGCTCTCTGAATTTCATGAGAGAAAGATTTATTTAGTACTGATAAAGTAAGCTTCTTGAGCACCTTGAGCACCTATAAGAAAGTCCTATGCTAAGTGTTGCAAAGACCTCGCAAGAATCTCATTGCCTACAGTAGTAGGCATATAAAGTAGAATATACAATTAGAACACAGAAAAAATGTGATTTCTGAAATGAGATTAAAAGTTTCAAGTACAGTTTTTGGAGTCGAGCAGCAGAATCCATCAATGAAAAAGAATATATATGGAAGATCCAAGCAGCTCCAAGCAGAAGGAAATATTTTCAAATGTTTGTTCAATGAGTGTGGATAAAATTCAAACTATCCAGATAAAAATAAAAGTCCTCTAATCTCACAGAACATTTATAATTAGAAGTTACACCATGAAATATTTAGTCGTTTCAAGTTCAAGTTAGAAGAAATGTTTTTCGATTGAGTTTCTGGAACATAAACCACTCTGCTTTCTGGTGGGAAACATAAATGACTATATAAGTTGAATATAAAATTCATGAACATCTGGAAGCCTGCTAATTGCAGACAGAATGTCACATAAAACAAGAAATCAAAGAACTTCTCTCTGGCTCACATGTCTTTAGGAGGGAGAAATCACTTTCCTTGGCACAAGTACACTGGCATAATTGACAAAACGTTGAGATGGCACATTTCACCGTATGTGCTTCTTTGGATCTAATCAAGTCCCATGAACACTGGAGTCATAAACTCTACATTTGGTGGAGGGCAGTATATGATATATTCTTAAATCAGTGGTAATAAAAGAGGTAGAGCAGAAGTTTAAATACAGCAAACAGACAGGAAAGTGAACTGCCTTAGCCAATTGGGATAAAGTAAATTCCTGATGAAGAAACGCAAAACTAAATGCACTGGGGGGCAGGTCCCCAACATGCTGAGAAAAAAATAATAGTTTCGTTACAACAGTGCACAAACCACATCCAGTCTATAGACTTATTTTAACTGTCTAAGATCAAAAGCTTTCCCCCCTCAATTAAAGCCAACATTTAAAAATTGAGAAACCTTCTATAGAAATAGTTTTTTCTGCTTTCTCTTAAAAATAAGATCTGATCATTCCTCCATAGCTAGAGCCTTCTGGTACATGTAACAACTTCCACTTGGAAGAGAGGGTAGATGTTCTCCAGTTCACAGCTTCCCCAATTCCCCAAATATCACCACCATCTGTACAATGAACACATTGATCTCTTACTCTTTCATTTCACCTACCTGGCCCTTACAGGCATTTGAGATCATATCCTCTGCAACAGAAAGAGGAGATGTGTCACAAGTCATCATTTTTATTTTGCCTTTGACAACCCAAATTTTCTGGTCTCTGAAAGCCTGAAGCCCAGTGAAAGGCATTCCCTACTCACTGAATGGCTACCACATCTACTGTTTCTCCTGAAACAGTTGGTACTTCTCTGCATCTGCTGGGGTTTTAGGATGATCATCACCCTTTGCAGCCTCCCTGAATTGAAACACAGACGAGGGAGTCAGAGGAATGAATATAAAAATTTAACTTTATTACTGATAACATTGAAATGAAGAATATGATTTGTATCAGTGGCCAAATGTGCCTCCTAATACAGTCCCCTTCATTTGAGCTTGACCCCGTCCCAAGCTGCAGACCTCTCTCCCTGCTTCAAGGACAGAACGTGCCCCGACAAACTTCCCCCTCTATGTGTTTCAGGCTGCCTCCCAAAACAGGAAAACTCAAAAAGAGCAAAACTGACAAGGCTCAATACCTTCTCTCAAATTCATCAACTCGAGAAGTCACCACTTGAGCCCTGGTTAGGAGTAAGGGTGTAGGGAAAGAGATTTTCCCATAGTTTCCCTCCTGAGAAGCAGCATACATATTATTTCCCCTTTATGGAAAGATTAGTGGTAGGGAATAAGTATTCCACGCTCATATACACATTCCTCTATTTTCAATTCCCTTCACCCAGTTGGTTTAACAATCAAGGAAATAATGGATGAAAGATTTGGCACATCCCTCAGGGAAAGAGATGAGCTTCAGGTGAGTCCTCTCCGTTTGTTAAGCTCTTCTCCAAATACCAACCAATGCTCCACTGTGGCCAATTTAGCTTTTTTTCCATAAAAAATATGAATTGGGTAAGAATACTACATTAAGTAATTCCAAAGTACTATTGTACCTTAGGCTAAAAATTTACTCCTTATTTTGTTTCCCTTCCTAATTTGGGTCTGTTAAAGCTCACTAGAAATTGATTGTGTTCCATGATAATGAGTATGGTCCCTTCAGGATATTAGGAATTAAATTTTTTTTGCCTATGGGACCCACCACTGAGAAAGTACAAAGAGTTAATAGGATAGATAGAAGTTTTGGAGACACAGTTAAAAAAACAACTTAATCCCAGCTCCAAAGTGATTACCCCCAGGCAAAAATAATAAAGAGTGTTCTCAGAAACTAGCACAGTGTTTCCAAAGACTCAGAGGGGCTCAGTGCTGTGTGAGGAAAGGACAGTGAATGCAGAAAAAGTTAATTTCTACTCCACTAGACTCCGAGCTCATCAGCCACTTGCCCTTGTTCCAAAGCCAGTAAACTGAGGTCTGCCAGGGTATGGAGGGGAGGAGAATCTCCTTTCACGTTCTCTATCCTCAATCACAGAAACTCATGGATAAATTTTGAAATCTACAGTGGTCACAGACCCTGTCACCAGGACTCACTGAAGTTCTTTGGATCTTATTCACCCTATTAAGAGCTTTTTCATTTCATTTGTCTTTTGAGTTTCCATTTCCTCTCCCCAAACCCACCCCCAGCATGGCATTTGCAGTGAGAGTTGTCCGGCAGGCAGACCCATTCCATAGGAGTCCCTGCCACTTAGTCTGGAATGTCCTAGGCCTAGGAAACTTGCCTGTTAGGGTAGGTTTTTGTATTACCCCCAACTCCAATTCTGCTGGAGAATCACCCTCTATAGGTCCTGCCGTTCATCAGCTTTTCAAAGTTCTAGACTTTGAGCGACATTTCTTTCTGCTACATATTTTTCTGCAACAAGGAAGAAGGCTCTGATATTGTGCTCAAAACTGTTCAGCTTGCTTCTTGACTGCATTCTGTTCCTTCTCTACCACATGTATGAGTATTCACAACACCTGAGTATCTTCTTCTTTTCATTTTTAAGCCCAATATCTGCTTTTCTGACACAGTTTTCTCCAGATCTTGTCTTGTAAGGTACCCTATCATGAAAGACATACAGTCGTTGAGTTCTGGTGCTACCAAAAGCATCCACTGTTTGAACAAGTCTTGTCAACCTTCACCGCCTGAGTGAAATCATCTCAATTATGGACCCATCATACAAGTGTCCAACTCAGACCAGATTAGATCTACCACCACCTTCCCTTTCTAGTGTACATTATCTCCTGTGCACCTTCCCTTCAAGCCCTATTTTCCTAAGTTTCATTCCCTAGCGAGAGAGGCAATACCTCTAATCCCATTGAAAGTATCTTTTTTATAATGGCTGATTTTTTCCATCATTCCCTTTCAAATCTGTCCAAGTATTCTGTACGCATATGGTTAGTCTTCATTAAAAACTCTCTGTTAACAACTTTAAGAAGACATTTTCCAAGAATTTTTAGATCTGGGTTCCCTCAGCATAACAACTGCAATTTACCCTCTGTGATCCTGATACTATGCTCCAACTATACTTCTTTATACCCCAGCCATCCTCTCCAATCCCAGAATAACTGAAAGAAATCCCTTGTATGGTCTCACGTTCAAGAGGAATTAAGTGGGCATTTGTTTTCTTTAATTTGTCGTATCTAGTTAGTCAGACCTCTAAGATTTCATTCTCTTAAGAATATGTCTCATCTCTCTGCCTCCCATATAATTTGTCTGTTTTACTTTATTTTTCTTTTCTTTCATTCTTCCCCAAATTCCTGTTCTAATAATAAAACCAAAGCCTACTTTCAAAAGAGACATTCTTCTTGCATCACAGATAAAGCCATTCTACAAGACAAGTGTATAAGGTGCAACCTATCTTAATTCCTTCTTTAGATGGAATTCACAGTAATTTTGTCACCTTTTTGCACTGTTCACTATATACTAAGATTATCCATTCTTTCTGTTCTTTAGTAAATTTCTCCAACCTTCTTAGGCTAAAACTAGAATCTAGGTCTCTGAAACAAAAAGCCAGTGGCAGAGTGATTACAGTTCGCATTTTCAGAGCCCATAGGAGCCCGTGGAGTGGGATGGAAGTAGAAAGCACTCAGTGGACAGCCCACATGACCCTCAGCAGTCAGCTGCTCCGGGCTACCTCATCTTGGTCCTCAATGCAGTTCACGTAACTAGGAATGGAACTGGAGGCAGCTGATGGAGCCCGGCATTTCTATGCCAGGCATAAAATTCCTGCTAGCTATTTATAGCCCACATGGACTTAGCTGCCTTTGCAAGCCATCTATAGACCTGGCTGAGAAATACAATAAAAGCAGCACAATTATTCCACCCACCAACGCCTATTAAGCCTGTTTGCTGAAGCTCTGCCTGTTTTAAAGTGAGCCTTCACAAAGAGTAAAAGTTCTCCTCTTCTTGGATAGGAATAAGCAATGGATCTGAAATACATGAAACATCAGCCTTTGGTTCAAATGCGTTAGCAATATCATTTGAGATTTATGGTACCCATTTCTGGAGATATCAGAATGAAAGTGAACGTAGGAGAGAAAGATGTACTCGTCCTTCATAACCCTCTAATATCCAAGTGAGAAGCGATTTTCAACCAGTGGCCTAAACAAATCATTCCTTCATAAAAATAAATTCCATATCCTGTAAGGATTATCTTAAGATGAGAAGTTTTACCAAATGATATTTTAAGAAAGTGAAAACATTGGATATAACATTGAAAAAAATAACATTTGCAAACAAAAACCTCAACGGATAGTGTTAAGGATACATATTAGATCTCCAACAGAACAATTAGAAAAGTGTACATAAATCAACCGGAGAAGTTAGACAAAGGACATGAACAGGGATTCCAAAGAAGAGGAAACATATATGGCCAATGAATTGGAGAGTTGCCCAATCTCATTAATAATCACAGACTGCAAATCTAAGCGACAGTGAGGTATCATTTGATATTCACTCAATAAGGAAAAAGCAAGAAATCCAACATAACAAGTATTAGAGAGAATGGGAATCAATAAGATTTCTTATGGAGTGGTGGAGGCAATATGGCAGAACAGGAAGTCCCCCGCCCACACACAAAAAACACTCACACACACCCTCTGACAGTACAAATACCAGGCAGCTATTCCCTAAAGTGCCTTTATGGGAGCTTTGGGACCAAGTAAGAGGTTGCATAACTCTGATAAAGCCCAAGAATGCAGAGAATCACTCTGAGAAGGCAGCCCCACACACCAGTGGCAGAACCACTGACTGGGGCCTGGGCTGCAGACCTGAAACAGCTCCATCCCCCTATGGACTCAGGTTTAGTCCCACTGGTCCACAGCCCTGCCATCAGCCCCTCTGCTAAGGTACCCAGGACGAGCCACATCCATTCATACCACCAGTAATAGGCCTGCTGGCCTTGGATGTGACTGCTGTTCTCAAAGTGGCTCTTGCCCTGGCTCCCGCCCAGCTCCACCATGTGGAGCATGGTGTCAGCAACAGTCCCGCCACTCAGGAACCAGCCCTGTGACCCACCAAGAGTATACTTTGGACCCAGGGGAACCTGCACCTAACCAGCCCCTGATAACAGGCTGGCCAAACACAATCATATTGTTAAAAGATGAACATTTACATGTACTAAGTCCACAAAACCTACTATTAATATAAGCAATGAAGATCTTATAAATATACACAAGGTAGGATGTCAAAACTTTTCATAACAGAACTGTTCATCACCTTATAAAACACAAAACATCAAATGTTCACAACAGGTGAATGTATAAATTGTGGTAAGCTCACAGTGGACTATTAAGCATTAGTGAAAACAAGTGATTTCCAGCTCATGGAAAATTAGGAATATTAATAGAATAATACTGAGTGAAATGAATCCCAGAGGAAAACGCACAGCATATTTTCAAGAGTCAAGGCTCTAGAAAAAGTTTTAAAACAATTAAAATAAAGCAGTACATTGCATAGGCATATGGGGTAAACACACATTCAGGAAAGGGTTACAGCAGGAGGAGAGAAAGAAAGGATAGCAGAGTAACAAATATATCGATGTTAATGTTCTATCTTCCAGGCCAAACAGTGACCTTACGGATGTTACTTTGCTATAAATAACTACCTTGATTATGAGGACCATGTAAGTCAATGATAGAAATGTGCTATGAGCCTAGGACTCTGAGTAATTCAATTTTGTGAATCTGAAGTATAAAATATATATATACCTATGTATGTATATGTAATGTTCCTATCCAATAACAAATTATTTATAATAACAGATAGTTTTTCTTTTCATTTGTAACCTTCTGAAAACTAGAAATGAGACATTTTAATTATGTAAAAGTTGAGTCTGAAGAAGCTTCTAGTTAATCTCATACAATGTTCAAACGACTGTTAGCAGGGTGTCTGAGCAGCTCAGTTGGTTGAGCATCCAACTCTCAAATTAGGCTCCGGTCATGTCTCACGGGTTCATGAGATTAAGGCCTGCATGGGGTTCATGCTGTGAGCACAGAGCCTGCCTGGGATTCTCTCCCTCTCCCTCTCTGTCTCTGCCCCTTTTCTACTCTTGTGCGCACACATGCTTGCTCTCTCGTTCTCTAGAAATAAATAAATGGACGTTAAAAAAATCAGTATGTTAGCAACAGAAAAGCTCTATAATTACCAATTATGTCCCATATTACAAATATTTAATAAGGAAGCAAAAAGGATTTTACTTGAATTTCTGGGAGAAATACATGTGCTAGCACCTGAAACAATTCTGGTATTAAATAAATCATGGAAAAGATAAAGTATACTGTATTTTCCACCCCCCTAAGAAATTCTACTGAATTTCTTAAATTCAGTAAAATCTTAAAAGAAACATGTTAAAATTACTGTTAAAAATTCCTTTTGCTATGTTATAGCCCAGTATTGCTAGCAAAAAGGAAAAAAAAAGATATGCACAGTAGCTTTATTCCCCAGAAGTTTTGGTATTAAAGAATTGAGAACTTTACAAGTACATTAAAATGGGGCAAATTTCAAAGATAAAATTTGGAAAGTTCACTTCTAGTGATGGAAGACTAGATAACTTAAACCAGTTTTCTCCCCGAAACAAAAGAGAAACTTTGGACAAAATAAAACAAAATCTGTTAACAGCAGCAAAAAAAAACTCCTGAGGCAGTGAAGACTGAGGAGAACAAGATCTAGGATAAGAAGGAACCCAGACTGAAGACTTAGATTTGAGGACTGCTGCGTCCTAAGCACCTATGTCCACTTTAATAGAAAACCCTGAGGTGGTGAGCAGAACTTTCAGTACATACATGAGGTTAAGGGAACAAAAACTAAAAATCAAGAATCAACAGAGAGAGGGAGGGTGATCTGGTAAGCCATCCAGACTTTGGGCTGAGACTGTTAAGTTTGACACTCTAGGAATAATGAGAAATAAAGCAATTTCATAAGGACTGAAGCCCAGTGTTGAATTATTTTGACCCCCACATTGTATTAACGAGACCTGGGTTTGCTAGTGTCCCTAACCACCTGCCATGAACAAATAAGAATCCTCTTTTGTAAAAGATGACATTATCATAATCTTAAAATTATACTCAACATATATTATAGAAATAATTACTCAGGGGATCCTGAGACAAGAGCATTAAGATAAGTATGTCTAATACAATCAAGTGAAAAGGATAGAGTAAATACCTAAAGCATAACAAAAATAAACCAGGTCGAAATTTTAGAATCAGTATACCAGTTGCACCAGTACTAACTATGGCTACTGAGAATTAGTGACCTCCAAGAAAGATAAGAACAATATACCCAAGCTACAGTCCAGAAATTTTTTTTAAAAGATGGAAAATACAGAAACAAATATGTAAATAATGAATGGCATATGGTGGACAGATTAATTACACAGGGGGCCCAGAGAATGATAAAATGAAGTAGAAACAATATTTGAAGATTTGAAGATACTGGCTGAGACGTGTCAAAACTGATGAAAACATATTAAGTCACAACTTCTAAAAGCATTCTGAACACCAAAGAGGACAATTACAAAGAACATCACATGTGGGCACATACTAGTAAATCTGCTAAAAACTAAAAGCAATTTTTAAAAAATCTTTAAAATAGAGAAAAAATACACAGTTTTTTTAAGCGTGTAAGATTATTAACCAAAACTGGCCATTGAAAAGAAGCAATCAATTTCTTCAGTATCCTGAAAAAGGTCAGAGTGTAAATACTCTTCTATCAGTCATAGATATTCACTATGTGAGTCTACTTGACATCTCAAGTCAAGATGGGGACATTCTCAGAGACAAGCCACATAACAACATCATCTATTTCCACTTTGCCTCCAGCCAAAGCTTATCCTTTTAGTAATTTTGACTATCAAAATCTATTTGGACTATTATATTTCCTTTATACTTGAAAGTCTTTTACTTTCTGATGTGTCATAAAGGCCTACTGAGAATTCCTATACATTTCTTTAAAAAAAAAATCTTTTTTTACTTCTTACATTTTTTTTCCTTTCATCCCACAAGGAGTGACTTAAGTAACATTCAAAATGCAATGTGGAATTGACATTTCAGTTGAGGATCAGTGGCGCTAATGGCTGGGGAAAAAAATCATAGAAAAGTGGTAACCCAAGTTCCTTAAGCCAACAGTATCATGGAAATAGCACTGAACTAAGAATCAGGAAGCTTGGTTCTATTTCAGGCTTCGTTCCTAAGTAACTTTAGGCAAGTCTCTTAGCCTTTCTTGGAACATTTCCTCATCTGTTGAAAGATCTCTTCAGTCCCCTCAAATTCAAATATTCTATTACATAATGCAGATCAATACATACTTTTTAGCAAAACATATGTGATATATATAATCTAGGATATCTTCCTGAGTTCTTCACTTAAGGTTACAGTCTTAAATTCTAAAAGATAAAGTTTTAAAAAGACAGCAAGAGCTAAGGATAGAAGTCTGAGACCATTCTAGTCTGCAACTATTATTTTCTAACATGGTTGCTTCAACACATTAACAACATATACCTGCTATTTAATGGTACTTCCTATTAAGTTCCTAAGGTCTTTGAAATTTATACCTGAATACCCTGAAGGGCATTCATTATCTTTTCTTCTCTCCCTCAGATGATCTACCAACATGGAAATACAGAACATTATTATCTAGTAATTCTTCTAAGAACTTATATCATTTACATACTGAAGATTTTAGTATGTTTAACAGGAGACTAAGATCTCATATGATTTTTTTAAACATCTTCCTGATTAGGCCTTTGCACTGTATTAGTGATATCTAATTATTTAAATGTCAGATTCAAAAATGTCTGCATTTAGCAGATATGTCCAGAGCTATACCATTACACAGACTGCTTATAATTTATTTGCTTAAATTGAATTGCTTGTAAATTATAATTTCATACAATCTGGGAAAACACAGAAATATCATTTTAAAAGATTTTCCTCAAAGAAACATCCCTTTATGTAACAGTTTCAGTGTGTTTCCTTGACAACATTGTTGCTAAGAATGTCTCTGAGGCAATAAAGAATCTGTGATAAATGACTGATGTCTACTTCAAAAATACAAGATGTGAATATGCCATGTGTAGTTAAACATGTCACTATAATCATAAAACCAAGTATAGGTCACCAACATACTAGTTAAAGCTGTATTAAATGTTTATTTTTTAAAAAAAAGAAATTCAACAAACAGAACTTTGAAAATTAGATTAAATAATAAGAGAGTAAATTCCAGAAGAAAGAGATGGACTAACGCCATCAGTGCTTTAAGCATAATTGATATAGATCCCAACTTTTTCAAAATGATGACAAAATTGTCTTAAACTGAACTTATCATTGACTGTTAAGCTGTGACCTATACTAGGTGCTGAACTTTAATTGGTAAGAAGGGCACTTGTGGGGTGAGCACTGGTTGTTATATGGAAACCAACTTGGCAATAAACTATTTGTAAAAAAAAAAAAAAAGAAAAGAAAAGAGAAAATAAAAAATTTAGAAACTCATACAATTTAAAAAAAAAGATTCTCCTTTAAAAGAATAACTGAAGGAAGAAAGCAGCATCTACTCCTGAGTGCTAAATAGAATCAACATTCTGCCTTCATCTCACACCTAACATGTTAAGACAGGGAGACATTTCAAAAGATTACTTCATCCCTTCTCTGGCCACAAGGTAGGACGAACAACCATCTTTTTTTCCAGATCATTCCCCAAGAAGAATTGTTCCAACTTTGTAACCTAATATTTAATCTAACATATATGGCTGATGCTCCATTTTGAAGTCATGAAAAATTTTTTAAAAACCTCAACTTTCCAACTGTGGGAGGAAATGTAGTAATAATATATGTTTTCTGAGATAACTTCTTTAAGCACATGCATGCTTAATCTTCTACAGCTGGATGTTAACAACAAAATGACTACCATAGCACACTTTCCTATCACTAGCTACGACTCCTCAGCTGATCCAACAGTTACAATGTGCAAAGGCCATGACCGTCAATTAGAAAGAACTGATGTGTATTATAAAATGATATCAGGGAAGATGATAATGGCTTAATATCACAGCCCTAAAATCACCTTAGAGTGTAAATTGATCAAGATGATGCAATGACATCACACTTTATTAACTCTTTCTACTCCAGAGAGAGAGAGAGAGGATGGCAAAATATAAAGAGAAAGGACACAGATTTAAATATAGTATAGATATCTCTATCAACTTGAAATGGAGTCAAAGCCAACATGATAAGCAAGAGTCAAAGTAGACTTTCTGTGCCTCAAATCTTGAAGCCAGCAATACATGCTAGGATCCCTATTAAGAGGAACTTTTTAAATCCTCCACACAAAAAAAGGAGGGGGTGCTAGATCTCTAGCCCTCATAGGCCCCCAACCCTGAGAGATGGCTGTAAAACACTGCTACATGCTATGCTTCAGGCTTAATGTGGCTGAACCAAATCTTTCAATGGCTTTCAATCTGCAGTTTCATTGGAATAGAGTCAAGACAATGGTTCAGGCTAACCACAAATTCTCTAAACAGGAAGGCTGAGTCCAGAAATCCATCCATCAACATCCATGAAATTGTGACTAAGCTGTCAGTTTAAAGGTAGGGTAATATCCCAGTCTCTTCATGATTTGCGATAGTCACCTCTTTAGCTTATATTCTACAATCCTGATTCACCACCTACTAATATGTTGCTTCCTAGTGCCCTTCAACTGAAACACCAATGAATTCTCTAACGGCTCCCTAACCTTACTATATCCTAAGTACTCTGTCTTTTCTGAAGTATTACTTTTACTTACTGTCTAATTTAATATTCTCTATTAAACATTCACAATGTAGCAAGTACTCTTTTTACAACTCTATAAACATTCACTCATTTCTGTAATAAAGGCCCTAAAGCTAGATGTAGGCATCACAGTGTATGTCCTATGGGTAGAGCAGAGTATGACACACAAAAGAATCCTGGGTATTTGGAAGGTGGATATTTGATGGTTTCCATGAGTGTTTGTTAAGCATCTGTCAAGTATCCTATTAGGAAGTGGTCAAAACTATTTCCTTACGTGCATGGATGGATAGTTTGCACCACAACCAGAGACAGGAGAAACTCCAATTTTATACTAAAAGTCTTCACTATTCTTATTTCTTTCATCAATAATGAATTAAGCATAGTTCTCATTATTGGCTCAGTCTTTCTTGAAATATTGGTTCTAAGTTCAGGAATCTCTCTAGGGAATTTTATATAGAGATAGAGATATATAGGTAAAGTTACACAGATAGAAACGGAGATGATAGAGACAGACATATATATACATATAGGCTTCCTAGATACATATAAATATATAAAATACAGTATAGAATATTTTGTATATATATTCATACATAGACGGGTGGACCCAACCTGACTTTAGTTCAAGATGCTCACGGTAAAAACAAATAAGTTACCTTACAGCAGACTGAAGAAATTAGGGTGATTTTTGTTTGGTTTGCCTCATGTGATAAAATTTGCATTCTACTTGTAAAGCAAGATGGGATCTTGATAGCACTCTATAAAAATTCCATAATGGAGCTCAGTTGGTTAAGTGTCTGACTCTTGGTTTCAGTTCAGGTCATGATGTCACAGTTTTGTGGGTTTGAGCCCCATATGGGGCTCTGTGGTGATGGTGTAGAGCCTGCTTGGAATTTTCTCTCCTCTCTGTCTGCCCCTCCCCCACTCTCACTGTCTCTGTCTAAATAAATAAATAAACTTAAAAAAAATGCCTTCCATGATGGAAGGCATTGTATGGCAACATAAAAGAAACCTTTAGTTCTATCTAAGTAACACTTGTGTCTCTTTTGTACTACAATACTAAATTTTATACTTTTATGAAAGATGAAATATTCAGTTACATAGAGAATAAATCATCGTCACCCATTTTATAAGTAATTCTTCAATAAGAATTGTTTATACAGTAATTTGCCCTTCATTGTCTGCATACATTATTAACTAACATAACTCTTCATAAATACATCTATTTCACAAAGCAAAGTTTTTACACAAAAATCACCTTGAGAATCTTTTCATTAGTCTGTACTTGACATCAAGGGGAATGACTTTTTCTTTAGTTTAACCACTGTGGATAAGGTATATTTTGATACTGTGCCTTATTTTCCCCTCCTTTGTCTAAAAGGATCAGAAGAACCCTCTGTTTTATACCTGCATAGCACATTAAGCGATACTGAGCATTCAGCAAGTACTCAATAATGGTCTTCATTACATCTGCTATCTATAAATAATACCAATCAGAAGTCTCCTTTTATTTGTTACCAGTCTACCATCCAGACAAGTATTTGTTGAGAACACTGTATGTCCCAGGCTATGGAGAGCCACAGATGAACAAAAGAGTGATGGCTTCTACCCTCAATGAATTTGCATACTGGTTCTTAGGAAAAAATATGGCCCAAGAAAGGCACTTGCTCCTACAAAGTAGCTATAAGGAACCACACAAATTCTAATCCAAAGGTCATGGTCAAAAACCACAGCAACATTACTAAAATCATTACTCTCAATTGTGGAAGAAGACAAAGACAAAGGAAGACATAGATGTTTAAAATCCTACAGACTGCTCTTGCCTAAAAAAATACAAATTGGTTTTTAAAAATAAATTTGGATTTGAATACCTAATGTATGCATTTCCCTTCAAACTTCCGCATCCGAGTGTCCTTCCTAATTATATGTTCATGCACAGTGTCAAATTCTTCCAAAGCTTTTTTTTGTTAACAACCTATGCTGTATTTCTTCCTAATTACTGTTCATGTACCCCTCAGTGTGAGTAATGCCTAAAGCAGATGGTGTCTCCTCCTAGGAAGCAAGCATTTGGCCAAGCAGTACGACAGAGCCAGTTTTTGAAATTTGACAGGTACCCTTCAGAATGGATACATCTCTGTATCACAATTTCTCAGGTTCAAGGCACAGTTGAGACCATTTTGTCACATTTCAGCCTGTCCCTCACCCCCGGCCATCACCATGTTAATACAGAAACATACATCAAGAATTAAGGAATTCCAGAACTTTTAGTTACAGAAAAAATCATATTCATACAATGTTCTTTTTATGTCATGTATGTTTAACATCAAACTTAATAAAATTCAATATAAGCCAAAGAAACTATTTCTAAGATTCGAATACAAAGAGATGTCATTTAAACTCTACCCTTCTTTTTTCCATTCTGTAAGCCTTTATCCTTGGAGACTATATTTATAATCATTTTCCATTATTACTCTTTTCTATATAACCATGAACTATTTTTTCTTGGGTCAATGCAAAACATTACTGTTCCTAGTGATTATCTCTTAAGGTGATCATCAATAGCATTAGTCACAGTCACCAGTAAATACTAGAATAAAAAGTTAAAAACTAGTTGATATAGTTTGTCATTTTCTAATATGGCAAGCAGAGCAATTGAATGTAATCATGTTATAACAAGGTGCATATATTGGACAATAGAACATTCTAATGGAATTAAATTCCATTTTGTAAAGGCAATATATGAGCCGAGTTGGGAAAGGTGAATGTTTAGAAACCATAAATAATCCTTTCAAACCATGACAGGCAATTTTCCCTGCACACAAATGGATGATTTTTAAATGAACAGAGATTCACTTTTTGGCAAGTACTCTACAAAAGATCTAGCTGATACCATCAAAAACCATTCAAGTGACTATAGAAATGGACACCCTAGAAACCCCACCCTGGGAAAATTTTCCCAACCAATGAAAATATTTTTTATCAAGCAAAGCTTTTATATTTCAATTCTCACAATTAATCATTTCTGTAAGTATACTATCATGCCATTGTATACCTCGTGAAGAGATATACAAAACAGGGAACAGAAACATTCGAAGAAGCAGTACTACTGCATACTCTTAATTTCACTCTCTCTAATACCTCAAAGGTGCACAGTTCCACCAAGAGGAACCAGAGCTAAATAGTGAAGACGACAAAAATCATTTGCCTTTCTCTTGCTCATAACCCCTACTTTCCCCTTTTTCCAACACCCAACTTCACTGTCTTTCTTTGTTCTTTCTTTAGTTCAGACAGATTAAGTACTATGGTGAAGATTTTCCTAACAAGTGAGGACTCAGGTGAACAACAGTGAACATGGTGTAGGTGTCTCTCATGGAACGCAGCACAGGAGATAGACCTAAACTAACAAGCACAAACAGAAGTGAAATTATTACCATGATTAAGTGCCAGGAAGGGAAGGAAGGTATATGGTGGCATGTTAGCTCATTGCAGGAGGGCCTGCTAGAGTCAGGGAGGAAAGGTAAAGTCTCTCTGAGCCAGTGATCCTGTTGTGGACACATGAACGTGTTAAAAGTGGGCAAATGCAGAAGGATGGGGGTGAAAAGAGATGCAGCACCTCGGGCAGAAGGATCAGTACACACCAAGGAAGAAGAGTCAGGACAGTTTAGTGAACAAGCAGGCAGAAGTAGGGAGTGGGATCAGGCCTTATTGGGAAGAGGTAGGGTCGGATCATGCAAGGTCTTCAAGTTTACATTGAAGGTTTGGATTTTTATCCTAAGAGCAATGAAAAGTCATCAAAAGAGTTCCAAGCAAGGGGATGTGATTGTAATATGTGAAATAAATATTCTCACTACAGTGTAAACAATAGAATGGGGGAAGGAAAGTACAGAGAGGAGAAAAGTAGAGAAAGGGTCCATTAGACAGGACAATGGAAGTAATAATGATCCAGAATGAAAGAGAGAGAGAGATCTGTGGGAAATATTTAAGTGGTATAAGTAACAAAACTTAGAGATGAAATGAACACAGATGTAAAGGGAATAGGAAGTATTAGGGTAACTCTAGGTTTCTGGCCTTGGTAATGTATAGAATGACATGATATGGTGAGAAAGAAAATCGGACAGAAGGACTAGGTTTGATGAGGGAGTCAGGGGATGGGGAGGAGGACAACTCAAATATTGATGTGGACATGACTTGCAGGTGTCTATAAGGTGAAGCTGTCAAGAGGACAATTAGGGACAGAAGTCTGCAGTCTAAGGAAGGGGTCCAACCTGACCCACTCCTTTACAAGCCTTCTGCACACAGGTGAGAAATGAGCCTTGAATGTGAATTAAACTACCCGGCGCAAGGGTCCAGAGGGAAAAAAAAAAGAATCTATGAACAGCTTTAAAACTCAACATTTAGTGACTTGACAGATGAGAATCAGCCTGCAAAGCTGGCCTCTATCTCTTTAGCTGCCTTCTCGAAATTATATGACTTAAAAGGCCAACCAGGAGAAGAGGGGGTCACGGAAGCCAAGGCAAAAAAAAAGTGCAAGGAACAGTGGAGATACAATACACATTGAAAGCTAATGACACGTCAAGTAAGATAAGTATTGACAAATGTCTCCTGGGGAAGGTCAAACTTGAATATGAATAGGAGCTACAGTGATACAGTAACATGGGATGGGTGGAAGCCCAACCGGAGTACACGGAAGAGTTGATGGGAGGTGAGCAAACTGACTCTCAAAAAGCCTGCTGTTAATGGCCTTCTGGACTCAGACTTGGGCCTATGTCTCACAGCCTTGGTCTTCCTAAAGCTGTACAGGGCTCTCAATAAGTCTCCACCTTCAGCCAGTGGTTCTCCACCATAACACACTGAGGAGTCAGCGACACCTACTGATTCGGACTACCCAGCTGTACCAATTTGATCTTTGTGAATGTGCTGCTAGAATCAGAAGCCAGCTCTAACCTTACGCTAAAACCCAGTGTGCCTGAATGTTAGGCATTCAAATACCACTGCCATAATTAAGTACCTGTCCCTCCTGTGCTGTCATTTACTTCTATTTCTCTAACTTGGTCCGCATGAAAACATAAATTATCATTAAAGGAAAATTTATGCTGAGACCATAGATGGAAAACTCATATTTATCATAAATGGAGAGTTATTGTAAATAAATAAAAGAGCGAAATCAAAATGTTAAGTTCTAGCTAGATACTTTAGCTCATCCAAGACCCTGAACCTGACATGCCTTAAAATAAATGAACAAAAGGTAAAGGGTTCTACTTAGCAAGAGTGATACTAAAAATATACTTACCCCAAAATTCACTCGAATGTTTTCATTAGATGTGTGCTTATTCTCCGCACAATTTCTAAAACTGTGGTGCCTTCAGTCCACAAATTAAGAGATCTGAAAAAAAAAAAAAAGTGACCATCTTTTCAAGCTTGCTTTACACTGTCCTATCTCATAACTGTCATAAGAACTACTTAGACTCTCCTCCCTAACGTATTACTCATAAAATTTAACATTTCTCACAGCCTGCAGTTAGTTACCCTGAGGAATGAAACCTAATGAACTTAGCATCTGTAACAGAAAGTGTCAATTCACTCAAGAAACATTTAGTGAGACATGTACCGGCCCAGGTGCCAGGGGTCAGGCATCAAAAGACAAAGTTCCCAAAGTTTCCCAAATGATCAAGGAGTAAAATACCAAGAGGGGAGATGGACATGTAAACAAATCATAATGCAGGGTCAAAAGCACAATAAAGTTTAGAAAAGGGAGTAGTTAACCATTTAACGACCTGGGCTGAGAGGAAAGAGGAACGTGGGCAAGTCGTCCTTTACACACATGGTCTAGACTATCTTTGTTTTCTATGCACTGAGAAATTTTAACTGTGCATATGCCTAAAGCTAATGGTTATTTTCTCATGAATTTCTTCTTACTTATTACTTGTATGAGATTTAGTTTATTCAAGGTTAAAGAATATTTCACATATATCACTAGTTTAATTTTCTCCTGGGTGGGGTAACTGTCAACCATCTGAGAAGTATGACCTGGCTTAAAAGAACACATACCACTAGTCCAGAAACCCAGGAGATCTGCTCCAGGCCTACTTATCATCCATGTGACCTTGGAAAATCACAATATTTCGGAGCTTTGGTTTCTTCTTTTATAAAACAAGGATAATAAAAGCTAAAATGCTTTGATGTTAAGTGGCCTAGAATTTCTATTTTTGTAGAATTCATTGTGAAAGAGAAAAATGCTTAAGTGGGAAATTTAATTAAAAGTAAGTAGATTCTAAATTATAAAATTATTATCAGATAATTATGAAATTATATCAGACATATGTATGACATCTAATATAGCTATCTTGAGGGAAAAAATAAAATCCAAATTTATATCAGGTAATTTGGGGGAAATATTTACTTAATTATGACTAGATATTTAAAACATATTACTTAACAGTCTTCCCAAAAATCAAGCTACATAAACAATATATGGATTATAATCTCATTTATTATAAAATGAAACAAATCTCTACATTTGATTCAAAATATATTGAAAAAAGTCCATGAAGCTATCTACCAACCTCTACCAACCTATTTACAGTAGTTAAATATGAGAAGCAGTGGTGGGAAAAGAGGGTTATATGTGGCAAAATTCAGCTGATGAGAAGGAAATAAAGGGTAAGTGGGTAAGAAATAAAGGCAGATATTAACTTTTTGTTCTGTACGATGTATATTGCTTACATTTTTAAATGGATTACTGACATATCATTTAGATAAATAAGACAAATTTTAAATAACCAAAATTCTGGATTCAAGGAGACAGAGCAAACATCCACATTCCAACAAAGACTCTGCTGAAATAATATCATGAATATACAAAACAAATAGCATAATAACAATGCAAAACATGAGGCATGGTCATCAGCCCAACAAGGATTCCAACAGATTTCTAGGACAAAGAAAGCAGATTGAAAAAGCTGATGATATAAGGTTTTTAGTCTCTATCTCAGTCTTAGTGTAAAGGCAAGAGAAGGTAAGTGTCCCAAATCCAGGACAGTAAGCAGAGAAAAAGAATTCTTTCTTACCCAACCTATTATTCTATTCAGACCTTCAGTGTATTGGATGAGGTCCACCCAACTTTGGGGAGGGCCATCTTCTTTACTCAGTCTACAGATTCAAATGTTAACCTCATGTGAAAACACTCTCACAGACACCCCCAGAAATAATGTTTAACCATATATTTGAGTGCTCTGTCCGAGTCAAGTTTACACAGAAAATTAACTATTGCACTACAGAATCCCCAGGAAAAACCAAAGACAACAGGGGAGACAAAAATCAGGATGCCAGAGGAAATTTTTGACTCTGATACCACCCTCAGAGCCAACAGTAAACAAAGCCTAACTCCTAGCCAGGTAAATATAAAACATCCCACTAACGGTGTCTATTCTCAATTATTTTACCCAATATATCATATCTGGCTTTCAACAAAGAATTATAAAGCATGCTAAAAGGAAATAAACAAAAATCAAAAAGTCTTGAAGAGACACTGAGCATCAGAATCAGATGTGGCAGATTTTGGAATCAACAGGCAGTGAATTTCAAATAACTGTAAATAATGTGCTAATGGCTCTAGTGAAAAAGGGGAAACATTCAAGAATAGATGGGTAGTGTAAAAAGATGGATGGACACTAAGAAAGAACCAAAAGGAAATGCTAGAATTAAAAAATATTGTTAAAAGGAAGAAAAAATGTCTTTGATTCAGTTTATTAGCAGACTGGACACAGCTAAGGAAAAAATCAGAGTACGTGAAGATATGTCCATGGAAACTACCAAACTTAAACGCAAAGACAAACAAGAATAAAGAGATGAAACAAAATATCCCAGAACTGTGGTATAATTACAAAAGGTATAATATATGCATGATAAGAATTCCAGGGATGCATGGGTGTCTTATTCAGTTGAGCTTTTGACTCTTGGTTTCTGCTCAGGTCATGATCCCAGCCCTGTGTCAGGTTCTGTGCTAATGTGGATCCTGCTTGAGATTCTTTCTCTCCCTCTCTCTCTGACCCTTGCCTGCTAGTACTCATGCACAGACGCACTGTCTTTATTAAAAAAAAAAAAGAATTCCAGAAGGAAAAGAATAGAAAAAAGTTTGAAGGGACGTCTGGGTGACTCAGTAGGTTAAGCATCCGACTACAGCTCAGGTCATGACCTCAAGATCAATGGGTTCAAGCCCTCTGTTAGGGTCTGTGCTGACCCCTCAGAGCCTGGAGCCTGCTTCAGATTCTGTGTCTCCCTCTCTCTCTGCTCCTCCTCTGCTCTCATTCTGTCTCTCTCTCTCTCAAAATAATGAACATTAAAAAAAATTTTTAAGAAAAAAACATTTGAAGTTGTAATGGCTAAGAATTTTCCAAAATTAATGACAGGCACCAATCTACAAATAAAAAAGGATAAATACCAAAAAAAAAAAAAAAAAAAAAATTACACACAGACAAATTCAAACTCCAAAATATAAAAAATGGAAAGAAAATCTTGAAGAAAACAAATCAGAAAAAAATCCTAAGAAAATAAAAACTATACAGAAGAGTCATGACTCCAAAGTGCAGCAAACTAGGGGTGCCTGGATGGTTCAGTTGGTTAAGCACCCGACTTCGGCTCAGGTCATGATCTCACAGTTCGTGGGTTTGAGCCCCGCGTGGGGCTCTGTGCTGACAGCTAGCTCAGAGCCTGGAGCCTGCTTCCGATTCTATATCTCCCTCTCTCTCTGACCCTCCCCTGCTCACACTGTCTCTCTCTCTCTCTCAGAAATAAATAAGAACATTTTTTTAAAAATTAAAAAAAAAAGTGCAACAAACTAAAATGTAGATAATTATGAGAAATTGCTAAAGTATAAGAGAAGACACTCCATTTGGCCTTGATGTTACCTTCCTCAAGTGCCATGTGGGCATTAGGCCCAAAGACAAGGGAATGGAAACTTACATAAATAAGACCATAATATTCTCTATGGGGTTTCAGAACAAGAATCAAGCTACAGAAATTAACAAGATTAATTATGGTTACAAAATGAATTGTAAATGTTTTCAATTTGGAAAATGTAAAAGCAGAGGTATAGCCTTCAGAAGTTGAGTGATAGAGCAGTAAGAAAAGTCAAGCGCTCTAAAACATCCATGTTACGGAGCAAAGACTCAAAGAAGACTGTTCAAAATGGATGCAAAGTATGAGAAAGAATGAAATCCTCCCATTTGCAGCAACATGGATGGAACTGAAAGGTATTATGCTCAGTGAAATAAGTCAGTCAGCGGACACATATCATATGTTTTCACTCTTATGTAGATCTTGAGAAACTGAACAGAAGACCATGGGAGAAGGGAAGCGAAAAAAAAAAGATACAAACAGAGAGGGAGAGAGGCAAACCACAAGAGACTATTAAATGTAGAGAACAAACTTAGGGTGAATGGGGGGTGGGGTAGAGGGAAAATGGGTGATGGGCACTGAGGAGGGCATTGAGGAGGGATGAACACTGGGTACTGTATGTAAGCCAATTTGAAAATAAATTATATTCATTAAAAAATAAATAAAAACAGGGGCACCTGGGTGGCTCAGTCAGTGGAGCGTCTGACTTCGGCTCAGGTCATGATCTCACGGTTCTTGAGTTCAAGCCCCGCATCAGGCTCTGTGCTGACAGCTAGCTCAGAGCCTGGAGCGTGCTTCAGATTCTGTCTCCCTCTCTCTCTGACCCTCTCCTGCTCATGCTGTCTCTTAATAAATAAATAAATAAATATAAAAACTATTGCAAAAAAATGGATGCAGTGTGTGTGTAGACACACACACACAAATACAAAAATACTCAAAATATTTTACATGGGTACAACTGGAAGTTAGAAGATGAACCAGTAGAACTTTTTAAAATACATTAATTTTTTAAATATTATATTAATTTTCAAATATTATGGATGAATGGCTAAAGATGATACAAAAGATATGGATAATGATAGAATATTACACAGCCATAAAAAAGAAGGAGATCTTGCCATTTGCAACATGGATGGGCCTAGAGGGTATAATGCTAAGTGAAATAAATCAGACAGAGAAAGACAAATAGCAGATGATTTCATCCATATGTGGAATTTAAGAAACAAAAGAACAAAAAGAGAGAGAGAGACAAACAAAAGATCAGACTCTTAAAAAGATAAAGAAAAAACTGGTAGTTGCCAGAAGGGAGGTGGGTGGGGGGATGGGTAAAATAGATAAAGGGGATTAAGAGTACACTTATCATGATGAGCACTGAATAATACACAGGTTGCTGAATCTGAATTATATTGTACACTGGAAAGTAAGACAACACTGTATGCTAATTACACTCCCATCAAAAATTGTTTTAAAATACTGCATTTCACATGCATTTCAAAACTACTATTTTTGTGATCTAATTTATATATTATGAAATGCTCAAATCTTAAGTGTATAATTTAATCAAATTTGATGACTAAGTATCTAGACACAGAATGTTTGTATTATCTTAAAAAATCAAATTAAAAATATTAAAATTTAGAAAAAAAAATGGGAGAGGGAAGAGACACAGAGGTAGGGGTTGGGCAAAGGAGGTAAATTCTCATTTTCAGGAATGTAGGTAAGGTCTGTGGCCATTCTCTAACATTCATTAAATCAAAATATAATAAAAGAAGTATATTATTTAGAATTATGGAGGTGATAACCAGGAGAACTCAAAACAGAAACAAGTTAAGTAAGCTTCCTCGGAGTGGGAGCGAGATGGAGTGACGACAGTAAACTTATTTACAATAAACTACTGTCATCAAAAAATATGTTTAACCTAGACATACACAC
>NW_027533170.1:1471699-1503276 GCF_008692635.1 Crocuta crocuta
AACTTTAATGACTTTAAAAAGAAACTTTTAAAATTTTTAAACCTTTAATATTTTAAGAGTCTTTTCATGAGGAGCCCGGTCAAGGTGGCTTTGAACGGGTCTCATGCATCTAAGACAGAATCCTACCAGAAAGGGTGATGCCTCTAGGTAGTTGGTCCTTTTACTAGAACTTCAAATACCTAAAGAAGGTAAAATAAACTTGACCTATCCCTTAGCACAGTGTGCTCACTACTGAGAAAAAAGTTGCCTGTAACATAGTGAGAGATGCGCCACGGTGAAAACACTTCTCAACAAAGAACACTAAGGGAGAAAGATTAACACTGGATTTTTCCCATTAGGAAGAACAAAATTAAAGAGAGAAAAAAGAAACCTAGACATACTCAGTGTAAAGATTGTACTGTGGATTGTGCTACAAATGAAGTACATATTTGGGCATCAAGAAGGAAAAATAGGGGTGCCTGGGTGGCTAAGATGGTTAAGCGTCCGACTTCGGCTCAGGTCATGATCTCACAGTTAGCGGGTTCAAGCCCCTCATCGGGCTCTGTGCTGACAGCTCAGAGCCTGGAGCCTATTTCAGATTCTGTCTCCCTCTCGCCTTGCCCCTCCCCCACTCATGCTGTGTTTCTCTCTGTCTCAATAATAATAAACATTAAAAAAAATTTTTAAAGAAGGAAAAATATAATCATCTTTACCTCCTCAAAACCTGAAGAAGATTACAAATTGGTAATTATCAGTGAGCTATGGTAAGGACACTAGTTCAACTACCCTTGATGGCTGACATTCAGGTTTGTCAAGAGGGAAGAAAAAAAAAAAAAAGAATTTAGAGATCAAAAACCCATATTCAAGCCCATACTTTGCAACTGTAGGACAAAGGCCAAATAATGGCACTTTTCTGAAACTTGTTTCCTTTTTATCTCTATCTCCATCTCTAGTTCTATTAGGGATCATACATAGTAACAAGAACTATCTCAACATAACTGCTGGGTTTATTCTAAAAATACTATGGTCTGGTGGTTAACTTGCCCAGCCACAGGGTGTCCAGATTAAACATTATTTCTGGGTGTGTCTGCAAGGGTGTTTCCAGATGAGATTGCCATTGGAATTGATGGACTCACTAACGTCTTCTAATGGTGGGCATTATCCTGTGAGGGCCTGAAGAGAACAAACAGCAGAGAGAGAAGGAATTCGCCTTTTCCCCCCTGCCTCACTGATTAAACTAGGACAGATCACCCATCTTCTCCAGACCTCAAGTGGAATTTACACCGTCAACTCCCCTCATTCCCAGGCCTTTGGACTGATGACACAACTAGCTTTCCTGGGTCTCCAGCTTGCAGATGGCAAAAATTAGGACTTCTCAGCCCACTGAATAGAACTCTTGCCTATAATCTGCTGTGAATATCCACAGGGTATTACAACAAAGAAACATAAATAAAATTACTAACCCATCACTACAGCTTAGAAATACAGTTGACAAAATAGTTTCTCCTATATCTGAAGGAACTGATAATTTTAGGGCTGGGCAGGTAATTTTGATTAAAAGAGAAATCTATTGCATGGAAGGAAAAAAACAGATGAGGTTCTGAAATGAGTTTTTAACATGCAGTAACAGGTCTTACAAGCTAAAAGTTGTAACGAAAATTTTTAGTTCATATTTATTTAGCAGAAATAAAATGGTTTGTTGATTACTTCTAGAAAATAAGTGCCATTCAACAGGGTACCGGGGACATATGCAAGTTAGAGAAATAGGCTATATGCAGAGGGTTTATACTCCCATGACCTTGAGCATTAGGTGCGACAAGAACACCACATTAAGCTTAACTAATGAGGGCAGAAGCTCTAGTGTAGTGGCAAGGGTAGGCAGAGTTATCCAGCAGGAATAAGTCCCACAGTCTCAATAGTGTAAGGTAATAAAGGCTTACTTCTCATATGAAGTCTGCCTTTGGTCCAGGTGAATTTTCAAGGTTCTGTCTTCCTTATGGCAGGAAAGCAATCAGGCTGCTTTTATCCTTTGTCTCCGTGATCAACATGGCAGAGAGAGGCAGAGACCCTTGCTTTTGATAAGTCAATGCCTTGGCCCAACAGTGACTCACATCATTTCCAATCATAACCCTTTTGCCATGATTAATGACACGGCCCAGCCCAACCTAAAGTAAGCTGAGAAGGGCACTTTCCAAGGTATCTGGAAGGACAGAAGAAACAGATATTTATGAACACTAATAAAGCTTGGATGAATAGGGACCCTTCTCCACTGCTCTGCTTACAGTTCATGATTTCCCCTTAATGATATTATTATGTAAATGAAGTAAATAGAAATAAGCAAAGCATGAGTTCCAACTAGCTAAACTGGGGGAAAGGATCTGGGGAAGAATCTAGATATGAAAACCCAATGGATTAAGGGAATCTTGAATAATAAAGATAAATTGCTCTTTCATTGATATGACTATGATCAACGTAGATAAATCAAATTTTCCGGAACCCCTGCAGTGTCTCCTCTTTATCACTACCTTGATAAAGGTCAACTCATTCATGAGTTGCTGACAGCCCAGGAAACTTCTGCTTTGAGTGCTCACTCTGTACCTTGCTTCTACCAAGGAGGATCTACCCACTCACAGGAAATAAGAAGCCACCACTGAAGAGGCAAAAGAAGAAAATAGTAAACAAGGACAAAATGGGAACCTGAGATGGAAAATGATGCTACTTTGGACAAGCAAACTTGGAAGGCAAAAAAATAAAGAGACGAGGAGGAGAAGAAGAATTCACAAGAGTTCATGGAATTTTTCCAACTACAATAGTTGCTGTGTCTTACCAGTTGCCTCTATGACCCTATGGATGGCAGTGCAGGGAATAAATACAAACATAATTCAGGTAACTACACTTTGTTTGTGTTTATTTATTTTGCGATATATGAGTAGAAGTTTGCCTCTGTTTGTATGGCTGATAAAGGAGAGAATTCAGGATTTGTGCGAGGCATTTTCTGTGCTGTTTATAAATGTACATTTATGTGCTGGTAGCTTTTATGGTTGCTTTTGACTCAAGGTCATTTATTTTTATGGACATCAAAAGCATTTTGAGCTATAGGAATATACCAAAAAGGCTACAGTTTACATCACTCAATTTCCTTCTGACTCCTAAGACATAAGTGCACTCCCTTTAGGCTTGATTTTCAATATCTTTTGCGAAGGTAAAAATTCTTTTTTTAAAAAGTCCTTTTTTTCTTTAAAGCCACTTTCATAGAAGTGAGATTATTCAGAACAGAGGACTATTTCCCTTATGTTTAGAAAGCCATCCTTTGGCCCCCAGGGACCCTTCTGTTGCTGGGTATGGAAGAATTAACAAAACTTGTCATGAAGGAGAGCAACCTAATGAAACCTGAAAAATCCTCATAGTCACAGCCCTGCAGAACCCATGTCGTTTCTTTTTCTTCATTCAGTAGGGAAAGTTACAAATTGATTCCTTTCGTATTCTACCTTCTACCTGCTTTAGAATTGTGAATTAAGGAAGTTACTTGGCCTCCAGTAGGCCTCAATTTCCTTACCAGTGAATTAAGACCAACAAATAAGGTATTCCCTGTGGATCCTTACTGTAGCAAAAATCTGTAATTCCATGATATGGGACCTGCCTAAAGAAGCATGTGGATCAACTGACTACAGTTCCTTTTTCCCATAAGTCAATATAAACTGCTGCTTCAAAATGAGATCTCTGGATTCCTGGTGTGAGAATGGTGGTCTTGGTGGATCCAGGGACACATGATGCTATTGGGAAGTCTACTGCATAATACGAGCTTAGGAAATGACATCCAGGCTTGCCCATTAAAAAGTACAAAGAGAGTACTGGAAAGCCAGGGGCCTATGGGCACCTGAGTCAAAGTAGGGCCAAGGCCTTTGGACCTTTAGAGCATATGGCATTTCAAAGAACCCTCAATCTTCTCCATCCTTCTGAAGGCAACCCTCAGACCACACCTAACCTCAGATGAAGGCAAAAGTTGAGATTCCTATCACTGCCACTGTGCTAGGCACTGATTTCCTCATTCCACTTTTTCTTTTTACAACCATCAAACATGATATTCTAAGGGGTTCTCTACGGATTTATCCTCCTATCTAGACTATCTCAGCAAATACGGATAGGTCCTGCCATACCAGAATTCAAAAAAAGTTGTAAAAGCACGTTCTAGTTCTTTCAAGTCAGCCTCTGTTCGTGGTTAAGAGCTCTCTGAAACCTCAAGCAGGTTATGACTCTCAATTAAAGAACTGCTGTTTCTAAGAAACTCCAAATCGCTTAATATATTCAGCAAGAGTTCATTAACAAGTAAAATCAAGGCCTGACAGATTATTGCCTTTATACAAATGACCTTATTAACCAGCACAGTTAACTATATATTTGCTAGGCACGGAGCGTTTCCTTAAGGAAGCTTCTATATAACCTGATGATCTAAATTAATAGATTTTTACTAAACTGCTTACATGTTATTACTGGTAAATCTCATTAGCCAGTCAATGAACATGTTAAATTATCAAAATGAACAGCCTGAACTAAGCATAATAATTATATGTTGCAGAGATGCTTTATTATAACTGGGTATTTTCACAGAATAGAAATACTTTTGCTCCTATGCCTTGCCAATCTGTAACAAATTGCTTCTTTATTCTCTGTGTTGGATTTTCTCAACAAATTCCATATGATGCTTTCCAGATAGCTTTATTTTTGCTTTGTTACTGCTTAAAAAGACATATCAGTATTAACTTGGACATTTAGTTACTTCATTCATTCAGCCAACATTTGTCAGGATCTTCTTTGAGCTGACATCTGGGTGGCTATTCCGTCAACAACTCCAATTGCCTCCTCTAACTTATCCACCCAAAGTAACCTTAAATCTTCCAAACTGTTTTCCACACTGAAGCCTGAGGCTGTGGTTTCCCAGTGCTCTTAAGACAAAGACCAGAAAGCTTATCTTGGCCCCATGTCCTTCATGGTCTGGCCTCTCCACTTACTTTTCCAACATCACTGAGAACTACATTTTCCCTCATTCTGTACCTCAATCACAGCCATGTTATTTCAAATTCTCACACTTGCCAAAGGTCCTCTTGCCCCTCATTATCTGCTCTGCCTAAAACACCCTTCCAATACCTTTCTGAATCAACTCCTAATCATCTTTCAAATCTCAGATCAAGTACCACTTCACTAGCAAACTCTCCCTTTATCTCACTGGTCACTTTTGGAATGCTAAATTCATTTCTGTGATAATTTAATATCTGTGTCCCCTACTAGACTCAAAATTCTAGGAAGTCAGGCTCACCATTTTATCTCTATTAAGAAAACACACTGGCACATAGTTGGCTCTCAGTAAATACCTATTGAATAAATAAAGAATAAATAAAAAATGTTTGAAATGTTTGAAACTTCGATATGATTTAAAAAAAAAAAAAAAAAGCTTTGCACAAAATGGCAGTCTGGCTGTGATAAAAATCTATCATGTGTGGCTGCCCAAAGACCTCCAACCATCCTTCGTTTTGATAGTTCTCCATATTGTGGGACCTCACCTTTGCCAGGTTGAACCCAAAATCTGTACTTCCCAACATTTCTTTCTTTTAGCCTGTAGACTTCTGACTAGTTTCCATCAAACAGATGTACCAATTGAAGATTTGGGAAGGCAGATTTGAAGACCGTGAAGCTGCTGGGCTCTTCCAGCAACAGCAGGTATGAAGGCATTTGATATTCTACGTATCCATAGCTGGTGCTCTGAAACTGGGTCCTGGCTTTGTTGATATTGAGCCAACAGTAGGATTTCTACAAGAATGGGCTCAGAGGAACGTGGGCATTTTTCTTAGCTGCATCACTTCTGACTATTTGGTTTGCTAGTACTCCAAGAAACTAAAGAAGCTAATTAATTCCCTTCCACCTTCAGCTAGCTAGAATAAATTATTTTGTCTGCCCAGAAACCCTAAACTGATACCCTTGAAGAAAATATTTGCAGTGTGCACAGCAAACAAAAAAAAATTTCCATATAAAGAACTCCCACAAATCAAATTTATAAACAACCCAAAAGAATACAAGTACACAATTCACAGAAAGCACATAAGCCAAAAAACATATGAAAACATACTCAATCTTATGTATGATCAGAGAAGTACAAATTAAAACAATAATGGAATATTGTTTCTTATTTATGAGACTGACAAGTAGGTAAAAGATTGAAATACCCAACATGAACAAGGACACAGAGAAATGGGTGATTTCATTAATGATTGGAAAGGGGAGAGGTTTATAGTCATATATTTAGGCATTATCATCAAGGTAAAAACAAGATAAAGATACACACTATCATCCGTATTATTCAAAAGTGTTTCAGAAGTCCTGGACAATGTGACAAGACTAGGAAAAAAAAGTAAGAAGTGTCAAAATGGGACACAAATAATTCTAATATGCTTCACTTGCATATGATATAATTTTCTACCTAGAAAAATCAAGACAAGCCAGTATTCTACTTAGTAAGAATTTAATGACATAGCCATATATAAGGCAAATTGGCACCACAAAAATTCTATCTTTCTTATACTTCAGAAATAACCAGAAATTATAATACCATTTATCCAAAAGCATTAGATACCATATCTGAAGGCATTAGAAGTCACTGTAATACACAGAAAAGATATGAGAAAAAATATACAAGGACTCATGAAAAACAAACTCTAAAATGTACTAGTCGATGTTAAGAAGAAAATTTAGATAAATAACTCAGAGGCAAAGATACGTTTTAGGATGTTTATTTTGTCAGTGTTTACAGCTTAAAAAAAACAAGATTGGAAACAACTGTCCTCCTATAGGAAATATGATTTAATTATCACTGTGATACATCAACAAAATGCATCCTTTCCAAAAAAGAAAAAATGTTAAAAAAGAATGAGAGAGAAACTCCGAAACAGTAAAGTGGTAGTTACTAGGGGGTGTGTGGGAGAAATGGAGACGGTGGTCAAAGGGTACAAATTTCCAGTTATAAGGTGAATACAATCTAGAGATCCATTGTATACCATAGTGATTTGGGCTAATAATACTGTATTATATACTTGAAAGTTGCTAATTGAGTAGATCTTAAATGTTCTCACTACAAAAAAAAAATAATAAGAAGAAATGGTAATTTTGTGATGTGATAAAGGGGTAAGCCAACACTACCAATGGCAATCATTTTGTAATACCTAAGTGTTTCAAAACAACATGTTATATGCCTTAAGTGTTCCCAATGTTAGATGTCAATGTTTCAATAAAGCTGGGGGAAAGAGAAGAATGAGGCAGTTCTCTAATTACTGACATGAAGAGTCTCCAGCCAAATTTTTCTTATTTTTTTAAGATGTAGAACAAAGTGTGTGATTAAGCTTTCTGTTTAAAAAAAAATGCATTTTCAGTATCACTGATTTCTGCTCTAATCTTTATTATTTCCCTTCTTCTGCTGTTTTGGGGTTTTATTTGCTCTTCTTTTTCCAGCTCCTTTAGGTATACTGTTAGGTGGTGTATTTGAAACATTTCTTCCTTCTTTAGGAAGGTCTGGATTGCTATATATTTCCCTCTTATGGCCACCCTTGCTGTATCCCAAAGGTTTTGGACTGTCATGTTTTCACATTCATTGGCTTCCCTGTACTTTTTTTTTCTTCTTTAATTTCTTGGTTAATCTATTCATTGTTTAGTAGGCTGTTCTTTAACTTACAAGTATCTGTGGTCTTCCCAGACTTTTTCTTGAGGTTGACTTCAAGTTTCATAGCAGTGTGGTCTGTTAAATGTGTATGCTATGATCTCAATATTTTTGTGCTTTTGAGGGCTGATTTGTGACCCAGTATGTGATCTATTCTGGAGAATATTCCCTTTTTTTTTTTTTTTTTTTTTACAAATAGTTTATTGTCAAATTGGTTTCCATATAACACCCAGTGCTCATCCCCACAAGTGCCCTCCTCCATGCCCATCTTCCCCCTCCCCCTCCACATCCATCTGTCCTCAGTTTGTTTCTCAGCATTCAAAAGTCTCTCATGGTTTGCCTTTTCTGGAGAATATTCCATGTGAACTCCAAATGAATGTGTATTCTGCTGCTTTACGATAAAATATTTTGAATATATCTATTAAGTCCATCCAGTTCAGTGTGTCACTGAAAGCCATTCCTTGTTGATTTTCTGCTTAAATGATCTTTCCATTGCTATAAGTAGAGTGTTAAAGGCCCTTCTTATTATTGCATAAATACTGATGAGTTTCTTTATATTTGTTATTGATTTATATATTTGGGTACATCCAATCTGGGGACATAAATATTTACAATTGCTACATCTTCCTGATGGATAGTCCCCTTAATTATGATATAGTGCCCTTCTTCATCCCTTGTTACAATTTTTGTTTTAAAATCCAGTTTGTCTGATATAAGTATGGCTACTCCAGCTTTCCTTTGACATACATTAGTGTGATACATGGTTCTCCATCCCCTCACTTTCAATCTGCAGATGTCTTTAGGTCTAAAATGAGTCTCTTGTAGGAGGCATTTGGATGGATCTTGTTTTTTATCCATTCTGATACTCTATATCTTTTGACTGGAGCATTTAGTCCATTTACAATGAGTGATTATTGAAAGATGTGAATTTAGTGCCATTGTATTACCTGTAGAGTTGGTGTTTCTGGTCATATTCTCTGGTCCTTTCTGGGCTCTGTGCCTTGGGTCTTTTTTTGTTTTGCTTTTTCTTCCCTCAAAGAGTTCCTCTTCAAATTTCTTGTAGGATTGGTTTAGCAGACAGTTTTTGTCTGTCTGGGAAACTCTTTATCTCTCCTTCTGTTCTGAATGACAGTCTTGCTGGACAGAGTATTCTGGGCTGCATATTTTTCCCATTTAGCACATTGAATATATCCTGCCACTTCTTTTTGGCCTGCCAAGTTTCTGTGGACAGATCTGCTGCAAAACTTCTGTGTCTTTCCTTGTAGGTTAAGGACTTTTTTCCCCCTTGCTCTTTAACAGTAGAACAGATCAACGAAACTAGGAGCTGGTTCTTTGAAAGGAGGAACAAAATCGATAAACCCCTAGCCAGACTTTTCAAAAAGTAAAAGGAAAGGACCCAAATACATGAAATCATAAATGAAAGAGGAGAGTCACAACCAACACCACTGAAATACAAACAATAATAAGAGAATATTATGAGCAATTGTAAGTCAACAAAATGGGCAATCTAGAAGAAATGAATAAATTCCTAGAAGCATATAACTACCAAAACTGAAAGAGAAAGAAATAGAAAATTTGAACAGACCCATAACCAGTAAAGAAATTGAATCAGTAATCAAAAATCTCCCAACAAAAAAGAGTCCAGGGCCAGATGGCTTTCCCAGGGAATTCTACCAAACACTTAAAGAACAATTAATCCCCTTTTTTTGAAACTGTTCCAAAAATAAATAGAAGGAAAACCCAAACTCATTCTATGAGGCCATCTCCTCAATTTCAAAACCAAACAAAGACCCCACTAAAAAGGAGAACTACAGACCAACTTCCGTGATGAACATGGATGCAAAAATTCTCAACAAGATACTAGCAAATCACATCTAACAATACATTAAAGGAATTATTCAGCACAAATCCCACACGTGGGATTCTATTCCTAGGCTACAGGGCTGGTTCAATATCTGCAAATTAATCCACAAACTACACAACATTAATAAAACAAATAAGAATCACATGATCCTCTCAATAAATGCAGAAAAAATATCTGACAAAATAAAGCATACTTTCTTGATAAAACCCCTCAAAAAAGTAGGGATAGAAGGAGTGCACCTGAACATTATAGGGACTATATACAAAAGACACACAGCTAATATCATCTTCATTGGGGAAAAGCTGAGAGCTTTCCCCCTAAGATCAAGAACATGACAGGAATGTTCACTCTCACCACTGGTTTTAAACATAGTACTGTAAATCCTAGCTTTAGCAATCAGACAAAAATTTTTTTAAAAAGGAAATAAAAGGCATACAAATTGGAAAGGAAGAAGTCAAACATTCACTCTTCACAGATTACATGATACTCTACATGGAAAACCCAAAAGACTTCACCAAAAAAAATTGCTAGAACTGATACATCAATTCAGCAAAGTTGCAGGATATAAAAGCAACATACAGAAATCGGTTGCATTTCCATCCACCAATAATGAACCAGGAGAAAGAGAAAGCAAGGAATCGATCCCATTTACAAGTGCACCAAACACCGCAAGATACCTAGGAATAAACCTAATCAAAGAGTAAAAAGATATGTACACCAAAAACTATGGAAGACTTATGAAAGAAACTAAAGAAGACACAAAGAAATGGAAACACATTCCATGCTCATGGATTGGAAGAACAAATATTATTAAAATGTCAGTACTACCTAAAGCAATCTGCACATTCAATGCAATCCCTATCCAAATAACATCAGCATGTTTTATACAACTAGAACAAATAATTCTAAAATTTGTACAGAACCAGAAAAGACTGAATAAACAAAGTAAGTTTGAAAAAGAAAACCAAAGCTGCAGGCATCACAGTTCCAGACCTCAAGCTGTATTACAAAGTTGTAATCATCAAAGGAGTATGGTACTGGCACAAAAAGAGACACATATATCAATGGAACAGAATAGAAAACCCAAAAATGTACCCACAAACATATGGCCAACTAATCTGACAAATACAAAGGAGGAAAGAATATCCAATGGAAAAAACAGTCTCGACCGCCCTCGCGGCTCACCACCTCCCAGGAGGGGGCTGAGCCCCCGTGTCCCTCAGGAGGGCGAACCTCCGGGCTGCCGGGTGGCCCTGGCCCTGTCGCCGGCCGGTGGGAGGGGAAGGCCCCGGCAGGTGGGTGTCAGGGATTCTGGTGCTTCCCTGTGGACTAACCCCGAGCATGAAAAGATTCAACTGCACTGAAAGAAGAATATGTCATTTCATAGTTTGCCAAATGAAGTACAAATCCAACTCTGCCAGACCACAATCTACTGAGAGGCTGGAAAAACCACCATCTCTGACAACTTAAATTCTCATTTCCTTGTATTCATCATATTTTTTCTGTAGGTTGGGAATCAGGGAGCAGCTTGGCTGTGTGGTTCTGGCTCCGGGTCTCTCACAAGGCTGCAATCAGAGTGTTAGCCAAGGCTGCAGTCATCTGAGGCATGACTGTGAGAAAGACTGACTTCCAACACAATCCTGTGGCTGTTGGCAGGAGGCTTCACTTCGCCCTCTGGACCTGTTTCTGAGCTTCTCACTACATTGGTTCCCCCAGTATCAGTGGTCTGAAAGAATGAGGGCCAGTGTCCAAAATAGAAGCCATAGTCTTTTTTATGACCTAATCTCAGAAGTGACATACGATTACTTCTGGTATTTGCTATTGGTTACTCAGATCAACCCTGGTGGAGTTTGGGAGGACACATATACAGGTGTGACAATATAAAGATAATAACATTTATGGATGAAATAGGATTTTGGGAGAATGGCAAGATGGCAGAGAAGTAGGGAGCTCTGTCCATTTCGCTTGCATCCATCTCTCAAACAGAGAAGGCCTGAAGTCATGGGACACTGAGCCACAGGAGTCTGGGAACAGAAAGAGACAGAATACACTGGGAAGGAAACCTCATAAGTGTGTGAGTGTGAACTGGGGAAGAAGTGGGACGGGACCCAGAGATATGGAGGGAGGGACGGAACTTGGCTTGCGTGCAGCTGCAGTGAGTGATGAGCTATGGTGAGCTGTGGGGAATCCAGGGGAAAGGAAAGAGAAGCTGAGATTGCTCATAGAACCGTCCCTGGAGAAGAGAAAAACCTCGGCTTGGAAAGAGAGTGTTTTTTAGTTCTGGCTGGGGTGCTGACTTTGAAATAGATGCCCCCAGTCCCAGAAGGCACCAGAAAAACTGCACTGCAGCGCTCCCGGCACCATCCCTGGCAGTGGCAGCCCGGTAGCATGGTGGCCCCATCCCTGGCGGTGGCAGCCTGGTGGCAGTGGCGCAGACTCTGCGGACCCGAAGTTGCTACGTTCCCCACACACACTGGGTTTGTATTGCTGCTTGACCCCGGCAGATCTGAGGCTGCGACACTTCCCCCACCACCCACTCAACACCCAGCAGCAGGGAAGCAGCGACCTGCGGGACTGTTCAGGGCAGTACAAACAAAGCCCACGGACTGAGACCTGGAAACGAGGTGGGGCGTGGGGCATAAACTCAGCCCACCTTGGCTACATCCTCATCACAGGGAGATCGGACCCAAAGGAGTGATTTGCAACACTTGGTTGAGAAGGGACTGGGGTGATGCCATTCTTCTCCCCACAACCACCAAGACAGGGCCTTAGGGAGCGGCCAGAGGACACAGTGGAGGCTAGACGTGCCTACACCAAACCACACCCATCCCCGCCAGAGAGCTGTTTTGTTGTTGTTGTTGTTTCTACCTGAGGCTGGGTTTGCATGTTTATTGGTTTTGTCTGTGCATTTGTGTACCTTTGTTCCCTCTGTGGCTGTCTGTTTTCTTTTTCCAGGGCTGGCTCATGAAACAAGCCAAACTACACATAGTGGAGAGTCCCAAATACCCCTATGAGTAGGGAAGCAAAATAACCAAACACTCAATGACATAAACCAAGAGACAGCATTCAAAGAACACTATCTGAACAGACAGGCCCTGAACAGTCAAAGAGCCCTCTCTAATACAGCAGAACTCACAGGGGCAGAGTGTACAACAAGGTTTTAAAATTAACAAGAGATAGAAAGCCAACCAAAATGACGAAAGGGAAGAACTCTCCTCCAAAGAAATTCCAGGAAGAAATGACAGCTAAAGAACTGTCAAAACAGATATAAGTAACATAACTGAACAAGAATTTAGAACAATAATCATAAAATTAATCGTTGGGCTTGAAAAAACATGGAGGACATCAGGGAAACTATGGCTACAAACACTATGGAGCTTAAAAATAGTTATGATGAATTAAAAAATGCGATAATTGAGATACATAATAAACTAGAGGCCTCCAATGCATGGATTGAAGAGGCAGAAAAGAGAATAAGTGATTTAGAAGACATAATTATAGAAAAAGAAGAAACTGAGAAAAAGAGATATAAACTGATCCAGAAATATGAAAGAAGAGTTCGAGAGCTCAGCGATACAATCAAATGTAACAATATCCATATCACAGGAATCCCAGAAGAGGAAGAGAGAGGGAAAGATGCTGAAGGAGTCCTGGAACAAATTAGAGCAGAGAACTTCCTCGACCTGGGAAAAGAAGTAAATGTTGAAATTCAAGAGGCACAGAGAAATCCCCTCAGACGTAACTTAAATCAATCTTCTGCATGACATATCATAGTGAAACTGGCAAAATGTAAGGACAAAGAGAGAATTTTGAAAGCAGCTAGGGAGAAAAGGGCCCTAACATACAAAGGGAAACCTATCAGAGTGGTGACAGACCTACCTACTGAAACGTGGCAGGCCAGAAAGGAATGGCAGGAGATCTTCAATGTGATGAACAGAAAAAATATGCAGCCAAGAATCCTCTATCTAGCAAGCCTGTCATTCAAAATAGAAGGAGAGATAAAAACCTTTCCAAATAAACAGAAATTGAAAGAATTTGTCACCACGAAGCCAGCCCTACAAGAAATCCTGAGGGGGACGCTCTGAAGGAAAGGTTGCAAGGAACAAAGATACCAGAGACACCACCACAAACATGAACCCTACAAAAGATACAAAGACTCTAAACCCACATATTTCAATAATAACACTGAATGTAAATGGGCTGAATGCTCCAATCAAAAGACATAGGGTAGCAGAATGGATTAAAAAACAAAATCCATCTATATGCTGTCTACAAGAAACTCATTTTAGACGGGAAGATACCTTCAGATTAAAAGTAAGGGGATGGAGAAATATATATCATGCTACAGGAAATCAAAAGAAAGCCGGAGTAGCTATACTTATATCAGACAAACTGGACTTTAAATTAAAGACAATCACAAGAGATGAAGAAGGGCACTACATAATAATTACAGGGTCCATCCATCAGGAAGAACTAACAATCATAAATGTCTACGCACCGAATATGGGAGCACCTAAATATTTAAAACAATTAATCACAAACAGAAACAATCTTATAGATAAGAATGTGCTAATAGCAGGGGACTTTAATACTCCACTTACAGCAATGGATAGATCAACCAGACAGAAAAATCACTAAAGAAACAATGGACTTGAATGACACATTGGACCAGATGGATCTGACAGATATATTTAGAACTCTACATCCTGAGGCCAGGAATTCACTTTCTTCTCAAGTGTGCATAGCACTTTCTCCAAGATAGATCACATACTGGGACATAAAGCAGCCCTAAATAAACATAAAAGAATTGAGATCCGGGGCACCCGGGTGGCTTAATCGGTTAAGCGTCCGACTTTCGCTCAGGTAATGATCTCGCGGTTCGTGGGTTNTGCAATTAGAGAATAAATTAAAAAATATATGGAAACAAATGAAAACGAAAATACAACAATCCAAGCTCTATGGGATGCGGCAAAGGCACTCCTAAGAGGAAAGTACATTGAACTCCAGGCCTATTTCAAGAAATTAGAAAAAGCTCAAGTGCAAAATCTAACAGCTCACCTAAAGGAACCAGAGGGACAGCAACAAGAGCACCCCAAACTCAGTAGAAGAAGAGAAATAGTAAAAATCATAGCAGAAATAAACAATATAGAAACCAAAGAAACAATTGAACAGATCAATGAAACCAAGAGTTGGTTTTTTGAAAAAGTAAACAAAATTGACAAACCTCTAGCCAGACTAATCAAAAAGAAAAGAGAGAGCACCCAAATAGACAAAATTATGAATGAAAATGGACTTATTACAACCAACCCCTCAGAAATACAAGCAATTATCAGGGAATACTATGAAAAATTATATGCCAACAAATTGGACAACTTAGAAGAAATGGATAAATTCTTAAACACACACTCACTACCAAAATTCACACGGGAAGAAATAGAAAACCTGAACAGACCCATAACGAGTGAAGAAATCGAATCAGTGATCAAAAATCTCCCTACAAATAAGAGCCCTGGACCTGATGGCTTCCCTGGGGAATTCTGTCAGACATTTAAAACAGAATTAATCCCAATTCTTCTCAAGCTATTCCAAAAAATGGAAATCGAAGGAAAACTTCAGGACTCATTTTATGAAGCCAGCATCAATCTGATTCCCAAGCCAGACAGAGATCCAGCAAAAAAAGAGAACTACAGGCCAATATCCTTGATGAATACAAATGCAAAAACCCTCAACAAGATACTTGCAAATTGAATCCAACAGAACATAAAAAGAATTATCCACCAAGATCAAATGGGATTCATTCCTGGGCTACAGGGCTGGTTCAATATTCGCAAATCACATCAANTATATGGCAATGAGAAAGAATGAATTCTGGCTATGTGTAGCAATGTGGATGGAACTTGAGGGTGTTATGCTGAGCAAAATAAGATAGGCAGAGAAGGACAGATACCATATGTTTGCACATATAGGAGGATTAGGAGGAAGTTAACGGAGGACCATTGGGGAGAAGAAGGGGAAAATAGTGGGGGAGAGGGACAGAAGCAAACCATGAGAGACTTGAATGCCGAGAACAAACTGAGAGCAGATGGTGTGGGGGAGAGGGGAAGAGGGGTGATGGGCATGGTGGAGGGCACTTGTGGGGATGAGCACTGGGTGTTATATGGAAACCAACTTGACAGTAAACTATTAAAAAAATAAAAGAAAAAAAGGAAAAAACAGTCTCTTCAGCAAATGCTTTTGGAAAAACTGGATAGTGACATGCAGAAGAATGGAACTGGACCACTTTCTTATACCATGCACAAAAAAAATTCAAAATGGATGAAAGACCTGAATGTGAAACAGGAAACTATCAAAACCCTAGAGGTGAAAATAGGCAAGAATCTCTTTGACCTCAGTCACAGCAACTTCTTACTAGACATATCTCCAGAGGCAAAGGAAACAAAAGCAAAAATGAATTACTAGGACCTCATCAAGATAAAAAGCTTCTGCACAGCAAAGGAAGCAATCAACAAAACTAAAAGGCAACCAATAGAATATTGGAAATGATATTGGATAAAGGGTTAGTAACCAAAATCTATGAAGAAGTTATCAAACTCAACACCCAAAAAACAAATAACCCAGTTAAGAAATGAGAAGACATGAATAGACACTTTTCCAAAGAAGACATCCAAATGGCTAACAGACCATTGAAAAGATCCTCCACATCAGTCATCATCAATGAAATAGAAATCCAAACCACAATGAGATACCACCTCACACCTTTCAAAATGGCTAAAATTAACAACACAGGAAACAAAAGATATTTGTGTGGATGCAGAGAAAGGGGAACCCTTTAGCATTGCTGGTGGGAATGCAAACTGGTACAGCTACCCTGGAAAACAGTATGGAGGTTCCTCAAAAAATTAAAAATAGAACTATTCTACCACCCTCGAACTATTCTACAACTACTAGGTATTTATCCAAAGGATACAAAAATGCTGATTTGAATGGGCACATGCACCCCAATGTTTATACCATCCCTGTATCAACAATAGCCAAAGTATGGAAATAGCCCAAATGTCGACTGGTGAATGGATAAAGAAGAATGGGTGTATATATATATATATATATATACACACACACACACATACAATGGAATATTACTCAGACATCAGAAAGAATGAAATCTTGCCATGTGCAACAACACAGATGGAACCGGAGTGTAAGTGAAATGAGTCAGTCAGAGAAAGACAAATATCCTATGATAAAATATAAAGAATCCATAGAACCTGTTAAATTATGAATTAAATAAAGGGAGTAGAAAAGGAAAGAATCTAGCCAGATGGATAGTTAGGATGAGTCGAAAGACTGCAGAGCTCCTTATAAGGACTGAAAACCCAGGAGCAGGCAGGATTGGAGGGGAGGATGCAGTTTAATTTAGGCAAAATGAGTTCAGGCACCTATACCCAGGTAGTAATACATTTGTCTGAAGACCCTTTTTCCCACAAGCCATGTTAAAGAAGGGCCTTAGGGTAGTAAATCACATAAAAAGAAGCTAGACATTCATTCTGATAACCTGTTTAAGCAATATTTAGTCTATAGGAGTTTTTAAGCAATAAGAAAATTTAATTACATCACAAGACTTTAAAGGGAAAGTTTATTAACCTAAAAAAAAAATACTAGGTTTGTTCTAGTTTTACAATTCTGATCTTATGGAAAGTGGTTTGTCACTTAATTCTTAAATTGATCAGCATCAAAACTCATATTGCCTTGACTGAATGCTTCACATGTGTTAAAGGTACAAGGGCAAAAACAGTCCTCTGCAAAACAGTGAGAAGGTCCAACCACATTTTCAGCCCTTCCTACCTCACAAACCAAGTCATTATCATTTTCTTTCTAGAAACCAAGTGGCCTCAAATTCTTTCTACCTCCATCCCATCAAAATAAATCCTCAGGACATAATAATAAACTTCTAAAAAACAAGGTATAAATTTGTGATGATCCTAGTAAATTACCTCCCCAAAGTATACTTGCATTTTTACAAAAGAAAAACCTTAGGAAAAAGAATCAGATGTTAGTCTCGGGCTGCTCAAGCAGGCAGAAGGAGAAGCTTTTTCAAATCCTCAAGTTTATACTAGTTAGGTGGCTAGCTGACTCATCCAATATTTCCATACCTGTCTAGGTGTAGTTTAAGACTTGCAGAAAATAATATATGGCCAGATGGAAAAATGAACATTATTCTCCTGAAATGGAAAAATGAATGTTTCCTAATTGGTCATCTTGAACTAGGTAGCTTCCTATCTCTCCTGGTCTGGCTACTTTTCCCCATATCCCAAAGCTCCAATCTCAAAGTGGCCCACATCACCGAGCACTGGGCGTTGGGCATTATTTTTTAACCTAGGACCGGTTACTGTGTCTACAACAGACCTGGAAAAGGTTTTTTTTTCCTTTGAAATATGTCAGTCTTCAAATATATTCTTTACACAAAGGAGTAAGATATATAAACAAAGTTTCTGTCCTCTGCACAGAGATCAGCAAAAAACAGAGATGTGGTTTTTACTCATGGCTGAATTGAAGGGCAATTGCTAAGGGTGACTTAAAAAAAAAAACAACAACAACAAACGACTGGGAAACAACTAAACTGATTAATTCAAATCCTAACCCAGCTCTCCTTCAGCCTGTATTTGATAAAATATTTTTCTTTTTTTTAATGTTTATTTATTTTTGAGGGAGAGAGACAGAGTGTGAGTGGGAGAGGGGCNGAAACTTACTTTTTCCTATTGCAAATAAGAGAAGCATTTCCCCTTTCCCTCTTTTTCTCCAAGAACTTAACTAAGAAGACTTGCCATCCTAAGTACTTGCTCCTCTCTTTGAAATGTCTAGAAACCCTTTTGAAAACTAGCTTGGCATTTTGTCAGCTTTCTAACCTAGGAATATCTTTCTCAAGGACCTGGGAGCTACCTCCTTTAAAAACACAAACATCAAGGGAGATAGCACCTCTAGATCCTACTTTCTGTGAGAGAGGAGGAGTCTACTTTCAGTAGATGCCTTGCTCCAGTGGCTGAACTACCTCCTGTAATAGATGACAAGTCTGGTTTTTCTGTAGATAAGATAATTAGCTAACACAGATGGTCACCTCAATCAATAGGTGAAGAAAGGAAGGGGCACCTGGGTGGCTCAGTTGGTTATGAAGCCAACTTCGGGTCAGGTCTCATACATAGCTCAGGAGTTTGAGCCCCACGTTGAGCTGTGCTGACAGCTCAGAGCCCGGAGCCTGCTTCAGATTCTGTGTCTCCCTCTCTCTCTGCCCCTCCCCTACTCACATGATCTCTCTCAAAAATAATTTTTTTTAATTTTTTAAAATAGGTGAAGAAAGGATGAACTATGGAGTGAAAACCGGTATTGTCAAATCCTCTGACCTGGGAACTAGTTATCGTATATCTTGCAAACATATATATGTTTGCAGGTCATCTCTGCATAGGTTGGCAAAAAGGGTGAGATTTCTTTCCACCTTTTGTAACCAGTTAGTGGACTGACTGTAATATGCCTCACATTCTAGTTTAATGCTCCTTCGATAATAAAAATGTTTTCGTGGGGCACCTGGATGGGTCAGTTGGTTGAGCATCTGGCTTTTGATTTTGGCTCAGGTCATGATCCCAGGGTCATAGGATGGAGCTCCAGGTCAGCCTCCAGGCTGGAACCTGCTTAAGATATTCTTTCTCTCTCCNCCTTAAATCCTTAGAGCGTTTTCTATCTCTACTACCTTTGTGGAAAGGATTCTTGGGGTGGGAAAAGATTTTGTTTTTAATTGTATTTCCTCGATACACAGAAAGAGCTATGGACAAACCTTCCATGTGACATGTGACCATGGCCAGTTTGGGTTCCAAAAAGGAGCAACTAAATGGACCACTTTGGCTTCACTCCTTCAACTGAATAACTAACTCAACTAAATATTAGGTATACATTCAATATGTAATAAAAATCTATTGGTTGATAAGACATGCTATTATAAGGGTACCACTATTCCTAAATTTGCTGGGTTTGGTTTTATGTGATTTTAATTAAACAACCATCTCCTATAATGGCTCTCTATTAATTTTGTATGTCTGTCCATAACAGAGGTCATAAACTAGTCAGATCATAAACAGTGACTAATACAAGTTCACAGGAGGGCTTGGTTTGCCTCCACTGTGTTTTAAAAGAAGTTAAATTCGAATGTCTTTAGGTTTATGAAATCTGCCTTAGAAAATCATCATCCTCCTTATTATCATCAAGGAATTAGCTAATACCACACTGTCTGCTTTGTATCAGGTACTCCTAGTGCTTTTGCATTAATTTCCTTACATCTCACAACCGCTATTGGGTGGGTCATAATACAATCCCCATCTTACAGATGAGTGGCTGAAGCATAAAGTTAATTACCCGGGCTCGCAGGATTTACAAAATAGGGAGCCAAATTCAACCCAGTCATCTGGATCCTTGGCCAAGGGCTTTAACAGTAATACCACAATGCTGTTCATGACCAAAAGCCCTAAGTTCATCACCCTGCCTAAGGGATGCACACTTTCCCTAATTGTTTCTAGTTTTTCAAAGTCTGATTCTGTTCCTACAGGGTTCTCCTTAGGTATGTGTCTGGCTTCTAAGTACTATTGACTCATATTTTTAATGCTTAGAATTTTTTTTAATGTTTCTCTATTTTTGAGAGAGAGACATAGAGTGCAAGTGGGGAAGTGCAGGGAGAGAGGGAGATACAGAATCCAAAGCGGGCCCCAGGCTCTGAGCTATCAGTACAGAGTCCAGTGTGAGGCTCGAACTCACGGACAGCAAGATCATGACCAAGCCGAAGTCAGACGCTTCACTGACTGAGCCACCCAGGCGCCCGTTGAACACTTAAAATATTAGCTGCAGTCCCAGAAATGAGAAAGGACATACAAAGTCAAAGAAACCTGTGAAAAAGTGTCCCATGCTGTGTCACTTCCTGCCCAGACATAACATTTTTTACAACCATTGAGATCCCACACTGGTTAAAATCAGCAGAATGATTATCTGCTCACTGCGGTTAAAGACACCTGGTATTTTTCATAATGTTTCACAGAGTAAAATAATAAATCTACTGTGCATAAAGTACTTCTCTTGGACAGTACCTTTATCAGAATAATCAGGAAGATTCTCCAGCAGTCAGAGGGGCTGATGTTAACATTCAAGTAGGGTGGGAGAAAAGATGAGGGCCTGAGGAGGATGTGCAATGGTCCTGTGGCTGGAAACCAGGAGAAGCCAGGAACCATCACCATCAAGGCGGGGAAGAATGCCACCCAAGCAAACCAAGAAGATAAGAGCATTTCTCTGCGTTAAGAAAAGACTGGTGGGAAACTGAAAGCCCAGGCCTGCCCCTTGGGCTCTGTATGTTTAGAGTCCAAACATACAATTTCTTAGAGGTGCAGAAAACTCTACACTAAAAACTTAATGGAAACCTGGCCCTACCCCTGATGTGTCTGGCAGAGGCAAAGGTAGGACCATTCCAAAGAAAAACTCCCCAAATCCATGGGGCGCCTGGGTGGCTTAGTCGGTTAAGCGTCCGACTTTCGCTTAGGTCATGATCTCGCGGTTCGTGGGTTCGAGCCCCACATCGGGCTCTATGCTGCCAGTTCAGAGCCTGGAGCCTGTTTCAGTCCGTGACTCCCTCTCTCTCTGACCCTCCCCTGCTCACGCTCTCTCTCTCTCTTTCTCCTAGAAATAAATAAAACATTTAAAAAAAAAAAAGAAAAACTCCCCAAATCCAGGCCACAGGGAATTTTCACAGGAAAAAACAAAAAACAAAACAAAAAAAAAAACCAAGCTACTCAAAAATAACCTCACATTTTAAAGTCATGAAACTCATGAGGAAACAATTGCTTAGGATACATGAATTCTCAGACTAAAGAAACACAAGCAGCATAAATAAACATAAAAAACTATGCAATGCCTAAGACAAAGGAAATATCTTTAAGTTTAAAACTCCCTAGCTCTTTAAGGTAAAGTGTACATTTTTGACATCTGTTGTTATTTCTTAACTTTCAACATAACATAAACTTTAAATCTTCAGAGACAATCACCACTAAAGAAAAAATTATTTTGAAATCTGATTTCTTTCATGGAAGTTTTTTTAATATACTCTATTGTCAAATTGGCTTATAAACACCCAGTGCTCACCCTAACAAGTGTTCTCCTCAATGCCCATCACTGATTTTCTCTTCCCTTCTCACTCCCATCCATCCTCAGTTTGTTCTCTGTTATTTAAGAGTCTCTTGTGCTTTGCCTCCCTCCCTCTCTGTTTGTAACTGTTTTTTCCCCTTCCCTTCCCCTATAGTCTTCTGTTCAGTTTCTCAAGATCCACATAGAGTGAAAACACATGATATGTGTCCTTCTCTGACTGATTTATTTCATTCCGCAAAATACCTTCCAGTTCTAATGGAAGTTTTTTTAAAATGCCTTATAAAAAAATAATTGTTATAGCTCTCCCTGCATTACTCTTACCCATTCTTGGAACTAATTCAAGTCAAACTTCAAGATTTTTCATTATTACTTAGAAATGGCTGACTCTAATCAAAATACGGGGCTCAATTTCATTTGGCACTTGGGTCAACACAATATGAAAGAGAAAGTTATGCATGTTAGGACAAAGAAAACTCCCTTTGTCTTCCTCTGAGAAAGTTGGTAGAAATTTTTTTTTTAACATTTATTCATTTTTTTGAGGGAGAGAGCAAGTGGGGTCAGGGCAGAGAGAGAGGGAGACACAAAATCTGAAACAGGCTCCAGGTTCTCCGCTGTTCCATTGAGCCTGATGTGGGGCTCAAACTTTCAAAGAGCAAGGTCGATAACCTATGCCAAAGTCAGATGCTTAATCAAAAGAGCCACCCAGGCACCCCAGAAAAATTTATTTTTAATTTAAAATGCAGTTCTTTGATTCAAGTCTTCTCCACTCAGGCACTAAAAATTGGCATTCTTACAAGCATTTATATAAAAGTTCATGCTGTGTTTACCTTTACAATAAGTATATGCCCAGTATATATTTACTGTGTGTTTATCTACACAAAATTCTGAGCCTGTGTGTCAGGTTAGAGGCCAGGACTGAAGATAGTTATTAGCAACTAAACAAAACACAGAGATAGCATTCAAAGTTAAGTTCTCCAAGGGGTGAGTATATACAAAGAACAGAAGAGTCTAAGGCTTAAGAGGGTCATTAAAGTTCACAAGCAAGAGGAAAAACTGAAACCAAAGACAAAAATGAGCATGAGTAAAACACAAAATATAATGTCAGATCACTGGGAGGCCAGGGCCACTGAATCTGGTGACTGGAAAATCACTGGAGACTCTCATTAAACAACAGAAATCAGAACAGTTACAAACAAGAAAAAAAAAAATGACTGGTAAGGAAATGGAACCAATTAGTAGAAAATATTCATTCAACACATTTAGCAACAAATAAAGATGATGGCAGCAGTGAGGAGAGCAAAGGGTCACAAGAAAGAAGGGTATTTTAGAAAGAATGTGATAAAATGTGACCAGTAAAAGCTAAGGCTACTTCAGGAGGAGGTATCTAAGTTAGCTTCCTCTGCATATTCAGATCAAAGATGGAGGCAGAGGATTTGCAACAACGTGGATGGAACTAGAAGGTATTATGCTAAACGAAATTAGTCATAGAAAGACAAATATCATATAACTTCACTCATATGTTGAATGTAAGATACCAAACAGGGTGCCTGGGTGGCTGTCGGTTGGGTGTCAGCCTTCGGCTCAGACCATGATCTCACCCTTGGTGGGTTGAGCCCCACATCAGGTTCTGTGCTGACAGCTCAGAGTCTGGAGCCTGCTTCAGATTCTGTGTCTCCCTCTCTCTCAGCCCTTCTCCACCTTGCACTCTGTGTGTGTCTCACTCTCTCTCAAAGGTAAATAAACATGAAAGAAAGAGAGAGAGAGAGAGAGAGGGAGGGAGGGAGGGAGGAAGGAAGGAGATAGATAAACACAGGGGAAGGGAAACAAAAATGATATGACAGAGGGGGATAAAACATAAGATACTCTTAAATATAGAGAACAAACTGAGGGTTTTTGGAGGGGTTGTGGGTGGGGGGATGGGCTAAATAGGCAAGGGAATGGAAGAAGACACTTGTTGGGATGAGCAGTGTGTGTTATATGTAGGGGATGAATCACTGGATTCTACTCCTGAAATCATTATTGCACTATATGCTAACCAGCTTGCACGTAAATTAAAAAATTAAAAATAAATAATAATTAAAAACAAGATGGCGGCAGAGGGTTAACACTGAGGAGAAGAGACCACTCTTCACTGGGGAAGTTCTCACAGATGTTAAGTCATCTTATGAGAAGAACACAGGAGCATCTGTGAGAGATACGTGATTGTCACTGCAGTTCATATTCCCTGTGTGGTGGATGGAGGAGACATCAGGAGTGCTGTGGGGAGTCCATAATACCCCAGTGAAGAGAGACAACAATCCGCGTGGTAGGCCACAGCCCAATACCTCTGGCAGCCTCTGGCTGCCAACTGGATATTTAAGAATAAATAAATAAACTAACATAAAAAAACAAAGCACCAGCTAGAAGGGGTGATTCAGGTCCATAAGATTGGCTAGCAGGGTGCTAAATTAACTGTAGCAATCAAAAATAAACCCTTTGGTTATTCACAAAGCAAAAAGGGCTAAAACAGAGAAGAGTTAGCTAGGGCTACTCCTACCCAAACCAACAAACAAGGAAATGATTTCTAAAAAGTGATTATATAACACCAATTAATATTGTATTTGTTTCTGGGGCATCTGGGTGGCTCAGTTGGTTAAGCATCTGACTTTGACTTCAGCTCCGCTCATGATCTCACAGTCTCAGTTAGAGCCCCATACTGGGCTCTATGTTGACAGCTAGGAACCTGGAGCCTGCTTCAGATGCTGTGTCCCTGTCTCTCTCTCTCTGCCTCTCCCCTACTTGTGCTTTGTCTGTGTGTGTGTGTGTGTGTGTGTGTGTGTGTCTCAAAAATGAACATTCAAAACTTTTTAAAACTGTATTTACTTGTATTCATTCTTTGCAAAGTGTAATGGTAAGTAGCTTCACTTCTATTTTGCATAGAAAAAAAGAACCTCAGTTAAAAAGATTTCTACCAAGTTGAGATGCACAGAGGGAACACAAGAGGTGTGCTTGTAAGAAAACTAAATCTGGTGGTGGCCAGAGGGGAGAGGGAGATGGGCAAAATGGACAAAGGGGAGAGGGAGGTACAGGCTTCAAATGAAAAAAAAGAAAGAAAAAAACAACTAGGAAAGTCCTCAACAGAAAATAGAGGCTCTGGTCATCTCTTCTAAAACCAAAATCATAATTACGAGGCATATCCAACATTAAACTAGCTTATGACCAAAAAGGAAAAGAAAGAAAAAGAAAGAAAACTAAACCTGCAAGAATGACAGGAAGCACGAGAGGTACTTCATACCTGGCCTTGAAGGAGAGCAAAACCTGAGGTCTGTGAGCACGAAGGATTCAAGTGCAAGAATCAGTACAATATGCATACAGTGATTAAAATGATGATTTTTGTAGAATAAGTACAGTGAGGGTTATTGTTGCTTTTAAGTTTGACTATACCGTAGATTTTTAAAAACTCAAGTACATCAAACCCTTATCTTTTTTTTTTAATTTGCAGGATAATTTTTCCTGCACACTGAATCATTTCTGAGCCACTGGCTATGAATGTCAAGAATCTTTTATCACCTTGGAAGAGCCCTAATGACTGATATTTAGACAATAATATTTTGTACTGGGGATATATGTTTAAGTTTTCTTGTTTGATTTGTTTTATTTTTTAGTGGTTGTTTTGAAATACAGATCCAGCTTTTTGAAGAAATAGCTGTGAACAAACTAATGCCTCCTAAAAATGACCCAAAAAACTGGGTTGCTCTCAAAGGGCAGCGATTTATTTATTTTGTCCACATGTTGCCAGCCTAAAGCTGAATATTTTATATCAATATGCACAGGTGAAAAACCAAAATGTAGCCAATAGCTCACCCATCGAGACTAAGAGATGAAACACAATTCGATAAGTTTCCCTTATATCCAATCACAGGTTTTCAGCTGTGTTTGGTATTAGTTTTGGAAAGTATGATATGCTTGTTAGCAAAACACAGTATAGATTCAACAACACCCCACCTGTCTTTACAATTTGTCATTCTTTATTTATTCAATGGATTTCTATAACTGTGCCCACTCCTAAAGCTTCAAGACACACAAACATAAACACACAAATACACACACACATAAGATTTTCAGCAAAATATTTAAAACAGCAAATAATTCCAATAATATCAAAAAGAAAACCCAACAGGACTTTTAAAAAGCATTCTTACACTATCTTTCTATCTAGATAGCGTCTGCAGCAAAAGTAGGATTTCAGGTTCAATTAGGATTCTATGGACATGGCCTTGGTATTCTATGATTGCATAAAGAGAGAGGTCATGTCTAAAAAGACAGAAGGCGAGACTCAAGAGTTCCCTTTTCTGGGAAACCTTCCCTAACTACATTGTAACATCTAGCCATTAGAACTGAGGGAATTACCAACGGTCACAGGACATAATTCCTCCAGCATCAAATTGTGGCAATGCATGTGTTGTTCACCTGGGATGCTCACAGAGACTCAGTGCCCACGGTTTGGTTGGAGGCTGGCTGCATAGACATCCTCTAGCTCTGCCAAAATTCTAGACTCTCAGAAGTCAAGCAGGTGTTCTGCATAAACCACATTGTTTCCACAAACAGCTTAAGCACAGTGAGCCACTCTTTCATTAATTATGGAATGGTGGGAACACTCCAGGAATCCAAGTTTCCAAATGGTGGCCAAGAACCAACCTTACAAACAGACCTTTCCAAGGCTAGCAGTCTCAGACTTGATATCATAATTCTTTTCTGCACATACCCTTTAGGATGGGATGGCCAAGCTTCTATATCTAAATCCAGAGACCTGAAGAAAACCTCAAGCTTTTGGGAGGAATGTAGATTTGTGGAAGGGTTATCAAGCTAGATTTTCTTTGAGGAAGGGATGACAGTGTTGAATTGATGAAGAATAAGAGCCTCATTTCTGGTGTGCCTTCCCTAAGAATAAAAAGGTGAGATCATGGGGCATCTGGGTGGCTCGGTCCGCTGGTTGGTTGAGCATCCGACTTCAGCTCAGGTCATGATCGCATGGTTCATAGGTTCAAGCCTCATGTCAGGGTCTGTGCTGACAGCTCAGAGCCTGCAGCCTGCTTCTAATTTTCTCTCTCTCTCTCTCTGCCACTCCCCTGCTCGTGCTCGGTCTCTCTCAAAAATGAATAAACAGTGAAAAAAAAAAAAAAGGGCGGGGGGATGAGGTCAATTTCTTAACAAGTAGCAAGTCCAATGCTCATCTCCAACACAGCAGGTTTGGATACAGTAGAACTCTTGGGGGCAGGTTACACACATGAATACCTTGGAATCTAATACTTACGGGTCATAACTCTGAAAACCAAATCAAAAGAAACTTGAGCATACTTTTGGCAAGAAAAGAGTAGAAATACCTCATACTACTGTGGGCTTGAAATCTGAAGACCCAAGTGACAGCCTGGATATACTGAACACTCATGTCAGGTTGTCAAAACTATATTCTTCTTCTGGGACTTTTTTTTAATGTTTATTTATTTATTTTGAGAGACAGAGAGAGAGAGAACACAAGTGGGAAAGAGGCAAAAGGAGAGAGAGAAAATCCCAAGCAGGCTTCATTCACACACCGAGCCAGATGAGATCATGACCTAAGCCAAAATCAAGAGTCGGACACTCAACCAATTGACCCACCCAGGCCCCCCTTGTTCTGGGATTCTAATACAGCTCCCAGGAAAATGCTCTCCNCATCAGACTTTGGCTCAGGTCATGCATGATCTCACAGTTCATGGTTTGAGCCCAACATTGGGCTCTGTGCTGACAGCTCAGAGCCTGAAGCCTTTTTTGGATTCTCTGTCTCCCTCTTTCTCTGCCCTTCCCCTGCTTGTGCCCCTGTCTCTTTCTCTCTCAAAAGTAATTAAACATTAAAAAAAATTTTTCTTAAGAAATACAATAATGTGACTCTCTTTGACTCTGCTATGGTAAAAAGCAAACTCACTTCAGTTAAACGTGAAATTTCATGGAAACCTCATGAGTAGGTACCATCTACTTATTTACTGATGAAGTAATCAAGGCTTAGAAAGATTAAACAACTTGCTTGAGCCATGGAACACAGTATTGGCAGTAGGTAGCAACTACACTCCCCGTTTTTAAACATACACTCTAAGAGAATTTAGAAGACCCACGTATTCCCTCACGCATTTTGAAGATGACCTCTGTTTTTCATTATAAAATTAAATCATTATAAATGATGAAATGCCCTGTTATAAATATTGACAGTTCACACATATGATTGCATTATTCTTTAAAATATATCCAATGCAATCTAAATACCATTACACTTGGATCAGCATCATTCATTTGAAGAATAAAAGAACACTTCTTTAAACAACTGAAATTTGTGGAATACTCCTGTTCATCTTTGACCTGTATTCCATTCAACATCACCAACAGAAGTTTATCCTAATGTAATCGCCTTTATACTTACAATTTTTTTCATGGATCACTCTACCTGACTCTGTGATGAAAACGTAAGGTTCAGGTAATGAATAGTTGCTACTGCTGTGGAACGCTAAAAGTTAAAAGTAATTTTTCCTACATGGCCAGTTTGTTGCTTAGAATGACTTTCCTCAGATGAAACTATTGCTTGTTAAAGGGAGCATTACCATTACTCACTTTCTCCACACTGAGATTTCAAATTGTGCTTTTGCTGGGAAACCTGAGGGTTTTTGCACCCATAACAGTGCACCACTGTTGGGCCGCAGTGGGTGAAAGCCTCACAGATGAGCTGAGGGGAATAAATTGCCTTAAAATAGACTGAGTACCCAAGCATTCCTGAGAACTCTTCACAAACCTCTCTAGAGTACACATACCCTCATCTGAAGAAACATCCTACCTTTATTCTCCCTCCATTCCAGTTCATGATAAATTACCTAATTATGATTCCTAATAGGTGAATTATGATGACCTAATAGGTGATTATTGACCTAATTATGTTTCCTCCATCTTGTGTATTCAATGCTTGAGGCAGAAGCTTTGTCTTCTTTAGCAATGTGTTCTAGTACTTAGCATGACATCTGCTATATGGTACATGCCGATTAAATATGAGTTTGATGAATAAATGAATGATGTTACAAAGTAAGCAAAACTTAGTTGAAAAGCCATATATCAGTGTGTTAAAATAGGTCACAAAGAGTATCTCTAGGATGATCTCACTTTGGTCAAAAGACATACATGTAAATATGTATACATATCTATCAGGAAATATTTCTAGGTGGATGAATTTTGGGCCGCTTTCTTTGCGATAACTTCTATTTTCTGGTTTATTTACAATCTACTTAGGTATGGGGCGCCTGGGTGGCTCAGTCGGTTAAGCATCCGACTTCGGCTCAAGTCATGATCTCACGGTTCGTGGGTTCAAGCCCTGTGTTGGGCTCTACGCTGACAGCTAGCTCAGAGTCTGGAGCCTGTTTCAGATTCCGTGTCTCCCTCTCTTGCTAACCCTCCCCTGCTCACTCTGTCTCTTTCTCTCTCTCAGAAATAAATAAAAAACATTTTAAAAAAAAAGAAAAGAAAAAAACACAATCTACTTAGGTAAACAAAATATATGAACAAACCAAAAGTAGAAAAGACACTTCTGTTTAGGATGGAATGTCCTAGAAGCAGCTGGAAGTGGGCTTCAGTCCAAAGAGGAACTGTTGGTTAACAAACAGAATATATGCCCTCCCTCCCTGATCTTCAGACAAAACTCTCTCTTCACAATGGGGTTGGGCAATTAGTTCACTGACAGCCCAGCTATAACACGGAAAACACTCCAAGTTAGAAATTGCTCCCATCATATTGATCATATTGATCTGGAAGGAAAATGGATTTATCCTTAGATGCACCGTGACTGAACATTCTCAACTTCACGCTGGCGTATTATTTTCAGTAAAGTAAAAGTTTTCAACCTACGACTACATATTCTGTAATGTTGATGACTTTGAAATTCAGATTTTTCACAGAAATAAACTCAAAAATCAAAAAAGAAAACCCTTCATTGAATCAATGATAGTCAAGTATATAAGGTAAATATGACTAAATACTAATTCTCTCACTTCAAACTACTTTTATATTTGCATTATTTTAGACATGGAGGAAGTTAATGGCTAAAAACATTCTGACATAGCTCAAAAATGGGGTTTCTTGCTGTTATTTTGCTGATACTGTTTTACATTTTCCACTTTCAGCAGATGGAGTCTGCAAAGGACTGAATGTTTGATTCCCCAATGTGATTTTGACAAAGAATATGACTTTCCTAACCCCATCACTCCAAAAGGGGGAAAGAGAATAGGAAAATGGGAAAATAAAACATTAATAATGGCGAGTAGGGAAGAATGTCACGTACATGTCAAAAATGTCTGGACTTTCAACTGTAATTTCTACTAGATATAGCACAGATGGGACTGTGGGCAAAGGGCTACATCATGTCCCTTCTAATGTCTTGGCAAAAGAAGACGATTAAGACCAGGGGGTAAATCAATGAGACCCTAGGATAACCACGCTAACACCCTAAAGGATGAGGGAAGCAGTTGAAATGAAAACTTTAACTAGAGCTTATTAAAAGCTAGGGAAGAACTTCTTGGCCTCAGGGTAATTTGGGGGGCATCTGAGCCACATAATCCATTGGCAAACAACTAACTGCATGTTCCTAACTGCTGACTGCCAAACGAAGCATCCAGAGGAGCTCTTCTGCACAGAGAAACAGCTCTCTACTGCAACCATACGAGCCCTCTGACTCCAACATCTTCGTTCCTCTCCATCCCCCCACCACACAGGAACCTCTGGCTTCGCAAGTTTTCGATTCTGGATTCAGAAGATTAACGAGCAATGTGAAACTTTGCCTTCATTTTCATCTAGGCATGAAGAATTCCAAAATGGTTTGCTTACCAAACTCACTTCATCTGCCAGTCTGGACAAATGTAGACTTCATTCTATGAGGGTAAATACAGAAATTAAAAAAAAAATAATCATGAGTATACGGTGCAGTTCAAATGGGAGATCACTCTGCAGAATCACAACTAATTACTTCCTGGCTAGTGGTTCAGGGAGCGCCTAAATTAGTATAGATAATATATTTTTTAAATATTTTCATTTGAATTTTCAACATGTTTCAAGAGGACATTGTGTTCATGGAGCTGTATCAGTACTTACAAAATGTGTGTGTGTGTGTGTGTGTGTGTGTGTGTGTATCTGAAACCATGTAAAGCTAGACATAAATGGAAACATTTAGTGAAAAATTTTAAACTGCATGAAAGCAGAAAATATAAAACTGGTTACCATAAAAACAGCAAATTGGTGAAGTAGGAGACAAGTTCAAATTTCTCCTAAAAGTTTAAAGGAAGATAAAGGAAGAAAATTAGAGAGTTATAAAGTTGCTAAAAGAGAAATCTTAAAAGTTCTCGCTGCAGGCATAAGAAAATTGTAACCAATTGAGACAATGGACGTGTTAACTAACCTTACTGTGACCATCATTTTGCAAACACATGTATTATAATGGGTTTTTTAAAAATATTTTTTTTCATTTTTGAGAAAGCACAAGCAGGGCAGTGGCAGAGAGGGGTCAGAGGATCTGAAGCAGGCTCTGCACTGACAACAGCAGAGCCGGATGTGGGGCTCGAACTCACAAACGGGGAAACCTGAGCCTAAGTCTGGCACTCAACGCTCAACCGACTGAACCACCCAGGTGCCCCGCAAATGTATGTATTTTAAATCACCATGCTTACACCATAAACTCAGTGCTATATGTCAAATTTATCTCAATAAAGCTGGGGGGGAGGGAAGAGCTACCTATTAATCCATTGTTTAGTTTACTGTGGTTTATTTTTTGCCTTCTTCCTCTTTTCAGACTTTTACATTTTTATAGACTGTGGCAAATAACTT